>NC_041371.1:8341018-8583518 GCF_900634415.1 Cottoperca gobio
CCAGGGGAGGACGACATGCTGGTGTGGAAATACGCAGATGAGGCGAAAGTGTGCAGGCTATGCCACAAAAACTGCACTCAGGGGTAACGGCATTGTTCAACCAACTTCAGAACTGGCACTACAGTGTTGCAAACTTTTGTCTGTCCTAAAGTTGATGCAATAACTTAATCCAAGCCAGAGGGTTGTGGTTCTATTGGCACAGATTGGGGTGAAAGGTCAGCGTCCAACATTTTGCTGATGAAATCGGACAATTTAGGAGGGAGGTTGTAGACTAAGATTAAAGTAAAATGCCAGCGATCTTACACAAACATTTTCTATATCGTTACTTTTATTACTTTTGCTCTTTTTTACGATTGGTTTCTGTTCATTTTGCAACGGAGAGAGATCTGCACTGCGTTACAGAGCAGAACAAATGACAGAAATTAAACCTAATGTTCACGTTGATGGAGTATCAACATGCAGCCATGGTGGTGGCTGAATGTTGATGTTACCGGGGACTTCTTTTAAAGCACAACTGTGTGGATGGACTTTTGTAACCGTATTGTGATCGCATTACGATGATTTCCACAACTCGTATTTTTCACTAGTTTAATGTTTCATAACTACATCATTGGAATACATAAAACAGACCCCAATTGACCCTTTATGATTGATTGAGTCAAAGTATGTAGACATGTAGCAAATTACAGAGAGCTTAGAATTGAGCTTGTCATCTTTTTTGCACTCAATCGATGAAATTAAATATGTTCGGAAACATAGAAGTGTGGCAACAGTGATGCATTTGATGGACACTGACACTGCAAATCCTGTCCCTGATTGTTTTAGCGTCATATGCAAACACTGGACTAATGATGACTTGGTGAATTTGCTGTGTTAATCCAAACGATGGTATAGTTACATCAGATTCTTTGCATTGATTTGTTTTACAGGTGCATGGGGCCTGGTCTCCAAGGCTGCCAGGGTAAAAGGTGAGTAGATACAGTAACACTGATCACTGAAGCGAAACTATACACCGAGTTAGACATTCTAATCTCATCCCGCCTTGTTTATTGAATTTGTAAATGTGCTCTGTTTTCTATCTGCATTCTTAAATTAGCTCCCACCTGTCTTTCAGCCCCTCTGGCCTTTCCATGATTGCGGCTGGTGTTGTCGGCGGGCTGCTGGCTGTTCTTATTGCAGGCCTGTCTGTGTTTGTGTTGCTACGCCGACGCCACATCAAGAGGAAGAGAACCACACGCAGACTTCTGCAAGAGAGAGAGGTAAGATGAGGCGATGAGTCACCACGTTTGTAGAGAGACATCAAGTTTTTTTTGCCTGTTGATGATAATTTACAGAGATATAATCCTTCTATATGCAGAGATTGTCATGTTTACTTGTCTTCTATCGCTTGTATGTAAGGGACAGTGCAGGCATTTGTTTCATATTATATTTACAGTATTTGACTTCTACTTCAGTGCATTAAAAAAACAAAAAAGAATCACTTGTGCTGTTTGCGAAACAGTTATGTAAGATATTCACTCCTTCCTCTCCAGTTGGTGGAACCTCTGACTCCAAGTGGAGAAGCACCGAACCAGGCTCTGCTGCGAATCCTGAAGGAACTGGAATTTAAGAAAATCAAAGTGCTGGGTTCAGGAGCTTTTGGTACAGTTTACAAGGTAATGACATGCTTCAGGTTTGCGTCTCCGAACACCTTGCTGTCAAAATTGCACTCCGGCGTTGAGCTTTATCGAAGCTGGAGCACAGAAGTACTGCATGTGCCAAGTTTACATAACCAACACCCGTCAGTGTTTTCGCTCATCTACATCTGTTATCAATTTTTCAATTAAAAGACACATTTTTAACTTGCCAGATCATGCATGAGTGACTCCTCTCTCACTTCCACTGCTGTGTGTGTACATATACTTGTATTAATCTCACACTGTGGCGACTTTATTTACAGAAAGAGACTAAGGGCTGGTCTCTACTGTTGCTTTTAGTTTACAGTTAAATCTGTACAGAGATAATATAAATGAACACAATGTTCTTACTTAGTACAAAAACAAGTGTGCGTGCATGTGTGTGTGCGCATGTGCGTGTGTGAGGAATCTTTTGGAAAGTAAGGACAAAGGTCAAAGAGCTATTTCAGGGTCAAGACTTGGTTATAGGATTATCGTTGGAATAAGTGTTTAAATTATGATTAGGGTTGGGGTTAGGCATTTGGTTGTGAAAGTTAAGGTTAGACTGTGGTGAAGGAAGTATTGACATCTACAGTCAAACTACCAATATCACACTATACAAAGTCCTGAATTCATCATTTTGCTAAAGTAGAATAACAAAAATTAGCAGGAAAATATTCTTTAAATAAAATAACTATTGAGGCGACAAGTCCCTGGTAAATTATATATTTTTAGTACTGATGCATTAAGATGTATGTATCATGTAATTACTTTTTTTATTATTGAGTAGTATCATTTATGACAATGGATTATATATTATAACTGGTCATATGTTTTGAAACATAGTGGTCATAGTGTAATATTCCCCACTGTGATGCAGCATGAAAGTGCCTCAACATTGTACTTAAGCCTAACACTTGAGAAAATGTACTTTTATTATTGTTATTTTTGCACCACTGGCGGGGTTGCATTTGTGAAATACATAACTGTCAGCATTTGTAATTGTACCGTCCATCTGCATGTTTGCATTTGCGTTCACTTGCGATTCAAGTGTATTTAAAGCAAGTAAAATAACAAACTGTGTCCATACAGGGCCTGTGGGTTCCAGAGGGAGAGGATGTGAAGATCCCGGTGGCCATCAAGGTTTTGAGAGAGGCCACGTCACCAAAAGCAAACAAAGAGATCCTGGATGTAGGTTTACTGATTCATGTGGTACATTTTTTCCCCAGACTGCTCCAGTAAAGTGAGTGCTACTGGTGGCAAAAGACATATAAAAGTAAAAGACTGGATTAAAAAGGAGTATTCAGAAGTCATTGCTTCCCAGATGTCAATTTAACTGTAATGTATCCTGTAATTTATAGCACATACAACTTTATTTGAAACTAATGACTACTTATTGTCTTTGTAAGAGAGAACGTGTCTTGTTTCTGCACGGACCCGTTACGTGGCTGTAGGAAATGGGATTAATTCATTGGAGGGTTGTGGTGGGCGTTGGTTTGTAATCCAAGGCAGAGGTGTTCTGGAAAGGAATGCAGTTTTATAGCCACAATGAAAAGCAGTCTGACAATCATGTTGCTCAGTCACTGTACATCTGGAAGTTGCGGTGGACATTCGCTCTGAACTTCATGATTTGAGGGCAGAAACTTGCTTTTAAAGCTTTTTCTCCATCAGAGAAAATGACAGAGTTCCTAACAATCAACTGGTTATTTACTGAACAATGTTGTAACAGTTGTCTGGATAATGTTTGGTGTACAATTAATGTACTCACGACAGGAAATCTGCTGAATAAATCTCAGTTTGAAGTGCTGTGTGCACTGCTTGTAGGAAGCCTGTTGTTGGTGGCCAATGCGGATTATCCCCATGTTTTTTTTCTTTAATTCACTTTTCTGTTATGACGATTGAGAGTTTCCACTCGCAGTTGAGCCACATAAAATATGCTTGGTTGGCTATTACTGCTGCTAAGAAACTTATCACCAAACACTGGACACATGGCATCTTTCTTAAGCTCTCCGTTTGGCTTCAGTGGACGATAAAATGGCCTGTGAGAGACGTTTTTCTCAAACACACAATTTTTGTCTTTTGCACCTTAAATCCATCAATGTGAATACCAATAATCTCCTTTTGCCCATGCACGGGATAAAGGGAGGTTGTTTTGTTGTTTGCGTCACCTGACTGCTCCTAATTATTCTAAAACTTTGGTTTGTTTGTCTCCATGTGCGCTACAGGAGGCTTATGTGATGGCCAGCGTGGAAAACCCCCATGTGTGTCGTCTGCTTGGCATCTGTCTGACCTCCACTGTGCAGCTCGTCACACAGCTGATGCCCTACGGCTGCCTGCTGGACTATGTCAAAGAGAACAAGGACAATATCGGCTCCCAGCACCTGCTCAACTGGTGTGTGCAGATAGCCAAGGTATGAGGAAAAGGCATCAAAGGCATCATGTTACATAGTAGGGTCTGTTCAATAGCTGCTACGAGCTTTACTTGCAAACACTGTACACTTTTTCCCGTGTATACATGTTGTTTTTGTGTTGGTTTTCAAAGTAACAGATGGCATATGATAAAAACAAGACTAACATAGCATTTTCGCTGAGCAAGTCAAGTGGTTTTGTTGTGGCAAGTGCTAGAAAGAACAGTACAGTGTGTCTTTAACTGCTCAGAAATATTGTTGAATGATGTGACTAATTAGGTTACGATGACAAGTCTATCATTAAAGCACTTTTAGATCTTTGATCATGTCGGATCAAGCAGTGTTTCCATGCCATGTAAGACGGCTTGTGAAAAAGAGAACAGCGCTTATGTAATGACATGTACTTGAATGTTTGTTTGACAAAAGGGTATGAACTACCTGGAGGAGCGCCGCTTAGTACACCGTGACTTGGCAGCGAGAAATGTCCTGGTGAAGACTCCTCAACATGTCAAGATCACAGACTTTGGTCTGGCCAAACTCCTCAACGCAGACGAGAAGGAGTACCATGCAGATGGTGGAAAGGTTGGTTATACAAGTATTTCAAAGAAAGTTTACTACTTAAATTAATATTTTAGTTTTATAGTCATCAGCTGGCACAAAACTAGGCCTAAGAGCAACTTTATTTATGCAAATACAGATGTGCAAATTACAAATGTGGTGCTTGTTAGACGAATGACTTCCTGTAGATGATTACATTTTGCTCCGTGTCATGAAAGATGGTATTTTTGCGTTTATAGTTTTGCTCTACATCGTTTCTTATGTAATTGAGTATAAATAGTTCTGTCACAGAGAAGAGAAATGACAAATCAGATAAGTTCCTTCTCTTATCAATGTTTCTTTGTGCCACTGAAAGCACTATTTTCCTCACAGAAGAGTATGTAGTGCTTGTGTTTGCTTGTAATTAGAGGGTGACCTATACACTTCTTTCTTTAGAACCGATAGACTGTATAAAATAGGTAGGACCCAATAATGTAATAATTCTTAACTACTTGCTAACAAACAAAAAGATATTGGTGTGTTACCGTATTATGTTATCGTTTCATTTTGACTCTTAATGTAATAAAATGTGCAGTTTCTGTGCAGAGATTGTATCGTGTCATGTGGACAAAGCTGGACTGGATCTGTAACTGAGACATTCTGTTCTGAAAACATGTTAATTAAACATAACAGGACAGTTTGCCAAACAGTGATGCCTTAGAGGAAGACAATTGAGTAGAGATATTCATTCATTATGCCGCAAACCATCCCAGAATAATCTTTAAAGTTTTTTGTCACGCGAAATGTAAATTAAATGTAAGCACTTTCAGTAACTTTGTGATAAATTGTGGATTTTTGTATGTGAGACTAATGCAATTCTGCACCACTAGGCAACAGTACAGAGACATATTGCATGAGGTTAAGACAGTAATTCATTTCAGTTTAACAAAGTGCACAAAAGATCTGAGGAACACAGTGCTGCATTCATTAAAAGACAGTAAAAAATATCTAATATGTTCACGTTCCAGTCAAGCTTATTGTCCAGATGTACTCAAATGAACATTAGAGTGTTGCATTTTTATCATGTTATGTGTTAATGTACAAGTATTTAGCATTTTTGGAAGTTGATAGAAAATATTATTACTCTTTGCTCCACAGGTACCAATAAAATGGATGGCTCTTGAATCTATCCTGAACAGAACATACACACACCAGAGTGACGTGTGGAGTTACGGTAAGTCTTGTGCTCTATGTTGTGAATGCATGCTCTGCCTCTGACCCAGTGAGCCTGCTTGTGATGCAGGCTGAGCTTGGATCCTTGTGTAACTTTGGATATGTAAAACAGCTGGGCTTCAGTTCTCCTCAGTTTTGGTGACGGTCTCAATGGAGAAATATTTATTCATTACCAAATAAAGTGCTTTAACAGCGAGTGAGGCAAAGAGAGGAAAGGCATTTTTGAAACTAAGATGTTGTTTTTGGATCTGTCAACATTTTGAACACAAAATGAGAAAGTAGAACATCTTGCTAGCATCTGCGATTTTAGGACACAGGTAACACACCCACACACACAAGCAGTCTCAGATGGACTATCAACCCACATAAACAGTTCTTCCAGCACCAGGAGTACACACATATGCACAGATGCCAACACAAACACACAGCACAACTTTCTTGTGTGTGTCATCTTCCACATCTTCTTTTCCCCAAGGGTTTTGATCATGCATTCCACTCAATATGGCAGAAGCATCAGCAGACCCCTGGCAGAAGTGACAGGCTTCATTTCCTTCTTTTCACTTCTTCAGTTCCTCCAACACAGAGATGCATCCTGCTAACTCCCACTCCTGCAGGCAGAGACAATTTGTCAACATGGCTATTTTGATACTGTGTGATATTTGGGAAGCTTACATCCTGTCACTCTCGTTTCCTCTCTTTTATCGGGAGGAAGACAAAGTGAATGACATGAGCAACAGACTGACATGTACCAACTGTCCTCCTTTTCTGTAGGCGTAACAGTTTGGGAGCTGATGACATTTGGGACCAAACCGTACGATGGCATTCCAGCCAGTGAAATAGCTGGGGTCCTGGAGAAAGGGGAGCGACTGCCACAACCACCAATCTGCACCATAGATGTCTACATGATCATGGTGAAATGTAAGCTTGTGCATTTCAATTATATTTTCTTTTTCAAATCTGCTTCTGCAGCGAACGTTTAAGTGTCATCTGATGTTCTTGTCTCATGAGGATATCTGCTGATGTGTCTGTACAGGTTGGATGATTGATGCGGATAGCCGACCTCGTTTCCGGGAGCTAATAGCTGAGTTTACAAAAATGGCTCGGGATCCTTCACGATATCTGGTCATTCAGGTATGATTTTACCTCAGATCTTAGATCTTCAGTTGATTTGATGATGGATTGTACATTTGGACAAACGAAGCTGAATTAGTGAATTGAATTTCTTCTCCAGGGCGATGACCGCATGCACCTACCGAGTCCCGTCGACACTAAACTGTACCGCAGCCTGATCAGCGGGGATGGCATGGAGGACGCTGTGGATGCAGACGAGTACCTGGTGCCACAACATGGCTTCTTCAGCAGCCCGAGCACCTCCATCACCCCGCTGCTTCACTCCACTGTAAGCTACTTTATATTGAAAAAACACAGTCCATGGTTTTGGATCAGGTGTGTCTTATCCATCTGCCTCTCCATCTCAGGTGACCCTTGAGAAACTGAGAGAATAGCATCCTGGCACAAGAAAAATAAACAAACTAAAAGGTTTTATTCAATACCATGGTGAATCATTTCTGCTTTGTAGTCCAGAAAACAAATATATATATATATATATAATACATTTCTGACTTTAAAACCTCTGTTGCCAAACCACTGGTACCATTTTGATGAAAGTTTAAGGCAAGGAGTGTAGTTGTTTTGTTCTTAGAAGTAGTGTGGGCAAACAATCATGCACTGACTGGCAAATTAATTTATTAACACAATTGGCCTCTGAGTCACTTCTGGTGAAGACTGTCAAGTGCCTGTGTTTATGCAATTTCACAAGGTTGAGTAGATTTACTGAAAATACTCCCTTCTTCCAAAGTCATTTTTTTATGATCGTCCACCTACAAAGAACAAAGTAGATAATGTGAAATATCCGGATTGGAAAATACTGGGCAACAGTTAGTTGCATTGAAACTATAGCAGCTGTTCACGTGGTCCACCACATTTACTTAAAAATATATATCGTTTTTACACAAATGTGAGATACGGAGCATGAATATTGTATGCAACGAACTTCTAGCTAATATAGAGTTAACTGAGAAGTGAATCTGTACATGTAATGAGACACATATACTTTACAGACGCACGCGCCAGACTCACTCGCATTGACCTTCTCTATCCAAACAGTGAAAGAGGAGTAGCCTGCCAGCTGCTTGTGAGGATGGATAACATTTCCCAGAAACATCAGCATTAATTGTTGTTAAGAAAGTTCCCCACATGCACCAGCAGTGCACACTTTACCAACTTTTTTAATGGTGCTAGTTTAACTGTGTTTTGGGAAATGGGATTTCTGCATAAATCATTACCCAGTGAGTCGGAATGGAAATAAACGCACGAGTCCATTTTTTATCTTGTTGAAAGCAATTAGCTTTCGCATGAAGCAGCATGAACGCTGACGGTTAAACTGAATCCAGGCGATCGAAAAACAGCGACGAGAGTTAAACTGTTTGTCTTTTGCTTGAATCTAAGTGGCCGGTCGTACCTGGCCTGAACCCTGCTGGCGCTCTGTTAAATTGTCACCAGTGGGACTATTTCTCCCCTTCCTGACCCCTACCCACTCGTCCTCATCATCTTCCCCTCTCCCACGTTTCCTCCCAGGTGCTCTTTGATTGATGAGAACAGAACGAGGAGAACTCTTCTACCTCAGGTTCAGTGAAGGCCATGCGTAGGTCTGGCTCTTGTACATGGGAACATTGCCGGCCACTGACAGCCTGGTTAGCCCATACAAACTTTAAAGTGTGATTACCTTTGCAGGCAAAATCTGTGTCCAATAAAAAGCTCAGCATAAGCCTGCTTTTGTAGTATCACTGTTGGGGCATGGCCCACTATGGGTTGAGACTTTTTCTGTTTATTCTTTTACAGATGGACGCTCCTTCAGCGTGTTTAATTTCCTTTTCTTGTTGAAAGTAATTGCATTGCCACAGCTGTCACTCTGTTCTCTTTATTCACTCTGTTTCCATGGTTTTAACACCGTTCACGGTCCTTTGACTCGAGAATATGACAGACACAACAAAGCTTGTCAGATTGCCTGAATGAATATGAATCTGTTCGGCGGACGTTTATTTCGATCCTCATCAGCTTGTACTGAGATGACAGCTGTGGTTCCTGGGGTACCATAAAAACACTTTACTATCACTATTCAAAGAGAAGTAATTGTCCCCTGAGAGGCTTTAAAATAAACCGCACTGACCGAAAACAAACACACACTTCAAAAAACTATAAATAAAAAGAGGAAGTCAGAAGCAAATTACAAAAATAAAGGATTTACCTATATATATTGAGCACCGTAGAACATCTTTGTGTTGTGCATTGCTCTGATAATGCCTGTTTAGTTACATTTTAAACCTTTCTTCACTTAAAGTCTGCTTTATGGTTAACAGAGGCATATTCAAATGTGTTATGGATCTATGAAACACAATTTCCTGCTCTGCTTTCAATGTGGTGTCATCATCATGAGACTTAAACTCATGTTTATATTATTTTGCAGAGTCTCAACAGTAGCATTGGAACATGCCACAGCAGAAATGGCTTAATGGTAAGAGAAAATCAATCATTTAAATTGCTCTTCTTTGTATTGAGTTATTTCTATTATGTCGCCCAGCCCTAAAAAACCTTGTTCCTTTGTTGCAGAATGGATTCCCGAGCAGAGATGGAAGCATGGTACTCCGATATATTCCTGACCCCACAGAAAAACTTTTAGACGAGGCCTTCCTGCCTTCTCCAGGCAAGTATCCTCCAACTTCAAAACCCGTCAGTATCACCAGTATTCTTACTGAGTGAATCTTAGTAGAGCTCTTCCCTTGTCTCTCTGTTGGCTTCAGTGAGGAAAAGGGGGCATCTAGTGGACAAGGAGGATATTCCTTTACTTACTGCACTGCTTGCCCAGCTGAAGAACATACAGACTGTATGCCATTTGACATTTGGTGTCATCTTTGTTCCAATGGTACCATCAGTGCATACTACTTTAGTCTTTGTGACTGCAATGGGGGGATTTGAAATGAACAAGGGCTGTACTCAGGACCATGAGAACATCAAACATGTCTGTGTATTACCTACCACCTTATTTATATGTGTCTTTGTCTTTGATGAGGGTGGTAATCGCCTAGTGGTCCGGCTTTCTAAATCTAACACCAGATGTTTGTGAGTTCAGGGCTACCACCATTGTACCCCTGAGCAAGGCACTTAACCCTGACTTGCTCCGGGGGGACTGTCCCTGTAGTCTCTGTAAGTCGCTCTGGATAAGAGCGACCTGTAATGCAATGCAATGGTTTTTGGCAGAAAATAACTTTCTTGAATGCATAATTGGGGAGAATTTTAAAAACATCTGCTCCTCACAAAGGTATTGCCATTTGATGACGTTGATTTAAATAGTAAAGCAAATGAAATGCTCACTTTGATGGGCTGGTTGTCTGGTGGTTGACGTTTACCACCTGGTGCCATTAAATTGGAACTCTACTGTTTTAGTATTGCCCTTCCATAAAGTCTGGGGATTTGCAAGAGCCACATTTATAAATGATTGCTCATGATTTATAGGCCCTAGTAATGATGAAGCTCCACAAACACTGGAACACTACATTTCCCATAATGTACTTTGTAAACATCCACTTCTTTTAAACTCCATGCCCCCAGTGTGTATCAAAGAATACCTTTTATAATTGTTTTTACAGACTGCGTTGTACAATTTTATAAACTGACCTTTTTGTGAAAAGTGGAGTGGCCCTTTAACTCCAAACAGTAGCTGTCTGGAAGTTTGGAAATCAATCTGCAAACTTAGTACTTTGAAAATGATCAGCAGTGCAGTGATGTAATGACTCTCAGTTAATGGGCTGAAACATGCCACCATTATGTTCTGTTCATTTTAATAAACGACCTGCTATTTTCTATCTGTGTATACACTTAATGAGAAACTATCAAGTGTCCTTGCTAATGTCAGCGCTTTTCTTACAGACTACATGAACCAGAACGAAGTCTCAGACGTGATGAATCCCATCTACCAGCACCCGGGTCTGCCTCGCACCATCCTTCCCACCATCTCATCAGACGACACGGAGACGGAGTACCTGAACTGCTTTAGAAAGGATGCCAACGGACCCGAGTACCTCAATGAGATCCCGTCCCCCGCCATCCTCCCGCTCACCTCCAACGGCACGGTCCACAGCGTTCAGAAATACCAGCCCCAGAATAGCATAGACAACCCTGATTACCAACAGGATTTCATTCCCACCTTCAAGACCCACGCCAACGGACACATCCCAGTGGCGGAGAACGTAGAGTATCTGGGCCCAGACTGAGGACTGAGTGGATACAGACAATAAATATCCTGTTCCATTAGGAAGGGCCGTTGATGTCTTGGCTCGGAAAGCATAGCTAAGTGGTACCATCAATTGTCATATATGTCTTACGGAGTCAAGTGACTCTTGGTGGAGCTTTCCGTTATGTCTGCATGCAGATGTACTTGTCACGCAAAAAAAAAACCCCTCTCATTCCAAAGAGTTTCTTACCACCAATCTACAAAGGACTTTTTCTTGACGAAAGCTGGACTCGTACATGACTCAGTTGACCTGAGAGCTTCTAGACCTGATGCGCTTCGTTCATACGTTGTAACCCCCCCCCTCAGAAAGTGAAAATCTCTTCTGAAAATCTCTCTAAAAGTAATGCACACAATTGCTGTATGTGATCCCAATGTGTGAGTGGAGGACTGCTGTAAAAAGGAGGCAGAAGTTCCTACTGCAAACAACAGAAACTGGCAGCTCAGCCCTAAACGCAACCTAAGGTACATGTGTTGGAGAATCACAAGTTTGTCAATCAGTCAACGGTATTGACGTGTTGGAACACGAGGGACACAGTGGTGCGCTCACTCGACACTGATGTGAAGGCTTAGAGCATTTCTCAGTGGTGAAGTTAAGACGATTAAAAGGGAGTTTTTAAGAGTAAAACGCTGGCTCGACTTTTGGGGTCCTCGGAGGCCTGACGACACTCGTCCTGTGGGATGAGTCAACGAGGAAACGCAATGTATAGAATGTATAGTCAGTTTAAAGGGGAATACTGGTGAATTGTTTAAATGTGTTACTTTTATGGCCTAAGACTGTTCTGTATGTATTATAACCTGGGTGCTTCCTTTCTTAGACGGAAACAGAAGAGTGTGATATCACACTAGCTCTGTGGAGAATGTAATGGTACATATAGCAACTAGGATTGTGGTTGTATTCACACCTCTGTGTTTTGCTGTGTAGAAGATCTGTAGCATGAAGCATATTTGTGTGAATTCATAAAGTTACTCTGAGCTTTATATCAGTATGACACATCAGATTGTGTAGCCAGGAAGTTTTTTCTGACTATTTCCCGCAGTCTCTTACATCTTTCGTAACACTCCCCGCTTATAAAGTTTTTACTTTGATCAACTTCTCCAGAGAAAACTAAAAAGCTACAGTAAACAGTAGAGGAGCCACTTTGTCCACTTGTTTTAAACATGTGGTTGAACCGTCTTAGGTCATGTGAATAATTAGTTTGAATTTTTACATTCACGTATTTCCCTATTTGAATGGCTCAATGTCAAGTCAGAAACAATGTATCTATATTATTACCTGGAGACTTTTCCTTGTCGGATTATTTTTTTTAATTTGTTTTTTAAGACAAGTGTAGACGGTTGTTTCAGACAGGGTGTTGACACCATATCTATGAATTTGCTCTCAGCTTTTAAGTCTTGTAGTCTTGCAAGAGCATTATCTTTGCAAATATTATTCCTAGTTTTAAAGGAATATATTATTGTAGCAACATGAAAGCCTACTTTTTGCAGATTTTACACAGGTACATGTACAGAAAACAGTGATTATACTGTAATATACCCTAAAGTAGTCACCTATAATTTATACTCAGTACACAGGTTTGTCACATCATACGTGAATATGCACTTATTCCTGAATTGTGATTATTTCATTCAAAGGTGGACGTGAATAAATGTTTTTCTATGGAAATACAGTTTGTGTGTTTTTTCCCCCACAGCTTTAACAATCGAAGGGTGAATTACAGGAAGAAGGGTTTATGAGTGCAATGAATTCACTTATCTACTCATTGATTTTATCTTGATGCCTGCAGACCTTTAAGCAACAATTTGATTTAACACACTTAGCAGATAATGAGCAGATCGAGAGCAGCATCCACCCTATGTCCGTGTCAGCATTTAACCACAATGATGATGACTTGGAACCACCACTGACGAGATAAAGGGAGCTTGATTGAGCCTTAGGGGACAAAACCAGCATTGAATTAAAAAACGAATAAAACAATGGCTTTTATATTTAATAGATCAAATGTGGTGTTTGTTGTAGATGTTGTTTATTCTCCTACATCTGGTGCTGTCTGTTGTGTAAGTACATAAGAAACTAAGTGGAATGACCTGAGGGGAAATCATTAGATTAAACACTACAATTATAATGAACTGCGAGCTCAATGAACTGCCAACACAGCAGATTTTGACCAATTAAAAATGTTAGAGTTAAAGATGATTACATTTGCTATAATTAGAAATTAGCATAGTAAGTTTATGTTCTAGGTTTGCAGGTTTTTAGAGATGTTTGACCTTAGGTTGCAAACCATTAAAGTAAAGCATTAGGTTATAGCCTAAATAAACCATTAAAGTAAAGCATTAGGTTATAGCCTAAATAAACCATTAAAGTAAAGCATTAGGTTATAGCCTAGATGAAAGGCTGGCAGGTTAGAAATTATAACATTTCAGTTAAATTGTCCTAAATTTAGATCCAAAGCACCTGAAAACTTAGTTTTAAATCTTAAGGATGTCTCAACAACATCAAACATCTTAAACTAAACAAGCAAAAATCAAAGTTAAGGGGGAAAAAAACATACATAGTTAGCATTTATCACAAAGTCTTGTCAGTTTAACACTCAGTTTATCTGCTTCATCAGGACTGTTCGGTGTGCTTTGTTCAGGTTTCATTGACAAATTCCCAAAGCTTTATGTAGAGAAACAAAGACAGACCAGGAGAATGTGTTCACATGAAAGAGAGCACACATCAATGGAGATTGTGTTAATGTACTGTTTGATTACATTATTAAAGAGTTTGCATATTTAGATTTGTGGATATGGTATTTTCCTATTATTATTATTATTATTATTGTTCTTATTGTTGCTGTTGTTTTTGTTGATATTATTATAAATTCATTAATAAAAAAAATCTAATATATATATATATATGTATATTTTAGACTGCTGCCAAAAAAACAACCAAAATCTGATGAATAAAAAGGTTTTCATAGCCTATGGATTACAGAGAGTAGATTAATGAAGATTGGTGTACTCTGAGTATTCACGTACAAATATACACCTAACTCATTACTTGTCTCTAGCTTTCCAGAACTTTTTAAAATATTCCTCAGACATTCACACATGTCCTACAAGGCACAGGGGCTTTCCTTTATCAATATTCACTGACATACAGATGACCATTTCTTTTGATTAACCTACTTCCATCACTGCAGTCGACATCTACATTATCGTTATTCAAAAAAACATCTGAAAAGAACTTCAATTAGCAAAGACTTATAACACTTCCTGGATTACATTGTAATGCATCTCAACTTGTAAACATAAACGTCTGTGTAATTAGTGTACTTCTATCAATTATTTGTATTACTACTTAGTCTTGAAGCTTTTATGAGTTATGCAATTATACATTTTTATCCTTTTTCTTTTTGAAGTATGACTGTTGACATCTAATAAGGGAGGTATCTTCATAAATCATGTTTAGCTTCTAACCTCTCCTGCACAATGTTCAAAGTCTTTCTGAGATTGTTACTGTCTTTTTATATATATATGTGTGTGTGTGTGTGTGTGTGTGTGTGTGTGTGTGTGTGTGTGTGTGTGTGTGTGTGTGTGTATGTGTGTATGTGGTGTCAGCTACAGATCCGGCTACATGTACATAAATAAAATAAAATAAAAACCTTTTTCAGTTGCAGTGCGTCCTCAGCACCGCCTGGTGGCAGCACTGAGGTAACAGTTTGTCTCCGCCCCAAACAAATAATCCAGTGTAGAAGAAACCATCAACAACATAGGCGAAACTTTATGTGGGCTGTCACTTCGATTCCATCGTTGCAGTAAGAAGGATGGGAGTCCTACTAGGGAAAAGCATTTCATCTATACTTTTCTTTATTATACTTCTGTCAGAAGGACATTTTAGATGGGTAAGTTTAACCTAACGCCCGTGTTCTCGTGACTAAAAACATGACTCAGCTCGGTCTGCCGTTGTGATGATCAGAGTCTGCTAGCGAAACTAAGATTCAGCTCAGCTATTTAGGGTTTATACTCCTATTTGTAATCCTTAACAAACATGGAGTTAGTCAGTAATTGGCTTAACAGTGGCTCAAACATAATAGCTAGCATCAATGCTTGTTTTGAAACTGCACCAGCATTGTAACGTGACATGGATAACATGAGATGTTAGCTTTGACATCTCTCAGAGAAGGGTACACGTTGTATCATTTTCTCACAGCCGGTGTCGAAATTATGTTCCCTGCTCATGTATCATGCTTTGACAGATTGAAAACACAACCTTACTTCAACTAGCTGTTAAAATAAAGCTTAGGTTAATGTGTTCAACACAGTCAATGTTGTGATTATCCCAAACTATAAATGTTAAAGTTTAAAGTAAACTGGAATGAAATGCAACGTTAGCAAGTTATTCAGCAAGCAGAGCTTAGCTGCGTTGGAAGCTAGCTGGCTAAATACCTTTGACTCACTGTTTATCATTACAGAATATAATGTTTTTGTTATGTGTGAAATACATTGGATTTACAGATAATTTAGTCATTTTGACAAAACATAGTTGACTTGACTGTTTATGTTTTTTAAACATCAGTGTTAAAAAATAAGAACTAAAATAGTAATAATATGAAATATATATATATTTATTTATTTATTTATTTAAAATAGTAGGCTACATAAACAAATAAGTAAATCACCCCAACACAATCCTTGGGGTGTACCTTGATGATATTGATAAAAAATGTTTTAAAAAGATTCGATTATATATAATAATAAAAAAAAGAAATTCACTTTAAACGAATGATTGACATAAAGGTGTAATAAACATTCAGATTAAAATCAAAAACTGGTCAATGGCAGATGTGTAATGTCGTATGTCTTTTAAGCTACTGGATGCCTACATTTCCCTCGGGATCAATAAAGTATCTATCTATCTAAACAAGTTCCACCTATGTGTTCATATTTGTCCTATAGTAGTTTAATCAAGAATATATATAATATATAATTTTTGCAGTCAATTTAGGGTATTTCTGGTGAAGATGTCATTTCAAAACAAACCACACAGAAACTTATGTCCCTGATCCATCAATCTGATTTGATTTAATCAAATGTAGATACTGACTCGCTTGTCATCAGCAGTCTCTCTGTTCTTTTTGCATTGTTTGCATTCCTGTTCTCAAGATAATTAAGTCAGTCCACTGCAAAGCATAGAACTACTTACTATGCTAAAAACAATCAATCTGAATCTGATTAATCATTACTGTTCAATCATCAAGATAAGATATCAGCTGGTAAAAACAACAAGAATGTGGTATGAGTAAAACAATACTGGTTATTTGGAGACCGCAGTAGATAAGCAGAAAGCATTGTACAAAAGTGTGTGTGTGTGTGTGTATGTGTGTGTGTGTGTCAGTGTGCCAGCCACTACCTGTTGGGGGTTTCTGTTCTGTATTCGAACCATTTTAAACAAGTCATGCAGGGATCTGGTTCTGACTCGATATAAACATGTGTCTTGCAAGTTAACCTTGGACAAATAGTTGGTCTAGTGCTGGCTTAGTCTGCTGCTGTATAAAACACCACTGAAGCAATAATGACATATGACTGCTGCCCTTGAACTCAATCCCACACGGCAGAAGTAGGACAGAGTGTAACACTGAGCTTACTCATAAAAAAAACGTTTGTGAAGTAAGTGAATGAACTTCCCCTCTCAACAAAACACGCGTGAGAGCTCTGATGCTGAATAGACAGGCAACGGACAACTTTGACCGCAAACGCTATACATTGTAAAAAAAGTATTAAACATTCACTTAAGAACTAACGTGTCAAATTTAAACCAAATGTTTCAAGTGCTCATATTAAACTTGGATGTAGCCATAACAACAGCGACAGTTCTCCTTTCTCTGGCCTTGACGTTGAATGTTGGGTACTGTACGACATTACAAGACGTGACTAATCTGACTCTGCCTGTATTACAAGGCTCACTCTTCAAATGCAGGCTCAGGAGGAAACATTTTTGCAGAAGTGAAATCTTTTATTTTCAGACATCCAAAGCACGAGATATTAGAAACACAGGAAATGAGACATGATTTTGAGGTTTGACCTGGCAAAATATAAAACCTCAAGGTACATAGGTGCAGCGTTGACATCAGATCAGAATTGTCAAGATCTTTTAAAGTAGCCAAAACTAAGTCACATGGTCCATTGTTGCCTTTTAGAGGAACTCTGTGTGTTTGGACTATCAGTCTTTGATTGGTCGGCAAGACCTTGTCCTTGTTCTCGCTCGATTAAAAATAGATAAAAGCTACATAAGATTCAACAGACTCTGCAAAGAAAATAAATAACCTGAAGGCAGCATTGAAACAAATGATTTTGCTCGAACACTGTGATCACTGTGTCTTTGTTGTCGTTTCTGTCAGGTTGAGGCCCAGCACTGTGTGTGGTATGGGGAGTGCGGGGAGTCCGTGAAGGTGCCCGGAAAGAAGTACAACTGCAACTACACCGGTCCTGCCGTCCCGCTACACTCTGAGGGTTACGACCTTCTCACGGTAAACGCAGTATCTTGATGCTTTTGTCCTCTTATTGCTGACTTTTGCTGCTCAAACCAATCTTCTGTTACATACTTCTGCTTTCCAGCAGCGCTTTTATTTTTGCACGTATGGAATTGAAGTCATCCCTTTTGTGTTCCCTTGCAGGAGCTTTGTCCTGGATATGACTACGGAGACCGAAGCCTCTGCTGTGATGTCAACCAGCTGCGCACTCTCAAAGGGAGTCTCGAGCTGCCCCTTCAGTTCCTGTCTCGGTATGCACGGCGGTTATAAGGTTAACTCATGATGCACATGGCATTCTTGTAAGGACATGACGAGGATGGCATGTGTTCTTATCTTCATAGGTCCTAGTCACTTCACTGCATTTGTTATTGCCTTGTTTTTCCCCCCCAATGCACCTGGTATACACTTTTAAACTTTAAAGTTTTATTATTCGGTATGTTCTGCACTGACCGCTTTCTCTTTTTCTTCTTCTTCTCTTCTGCTTCTCGCGTCTGTGTGCAGATGTCCCGCCTGTTTCGTCAACCTGATGAACCTCTTCTGTGAGCTGACATGCAGCCCTCACCAGAGTCAGTTCATGAACGCAACCAAGTTCAACACGACCAATGTAGTGGAAGTGCAGTACTATATTGGACAGACATTTGCTAATGGTGAGTTCACAGCCCAATGTTGATTTGTAGCTATGAACAACAGCTTCTCTCTCTCTGTGACGCGCAGTGGGAACGTTTCCTTCTTGAAGTCATGCTCTCGGTTGTGTTATTCTGTAGGTGACTCAACAGTCATAACTGTTACGTATGGTCAATTAAAATAGGGAATGGGCAATTGGAAATCTTGAACTTTGCCCTTAAATAATCAAATGTGACTTCCTCAGCCATGTACAATGCCTGTAAGGACGTCGAGGCTCCATCGACCAACGTGAAGGCCATATCGCTGGTGTGCGGGAATGATGCAAAGCACTGCAATGCCACCAACTGGATCCAGTATATGTTCAACATTAACAATGGACAGACTCCCTTTCCTATCATCCCAATATTCACAGGTAAAATGGTTTTGTAGAATCGTTACATTCCTTTATGCAAGTTAAATAGATGTTTGCCTGTTGCTCCTCGTGTGACTAATTCTCGTGCTGTTTCTCTGTTGCAGACGTCCCAGTGATGGGTTACGCTCCCATGAACAACAAGACGTATGCCTGCACGGAGGGCCTGGACGACGGCTCGGGTCCCTGCTCCTGTCAGGACTGCGCAAAGGCCTGCGGTCCCAAACCTGTGCCTCCCCCTCGCCCCCCTCCCTGGACAATCCTTGGCATGGATGCCATGACCGTCATCATGTGGATCTCGTACATGGCCTTCCTGCTTGTCTTTATTGGAGGTGTACTGGGTGCTTGTTGTTACAGGTAAAGGACTGATGCGTTATACCTGCAAACATCTGGTTTCTGATGCTGACTTTAGAAGATGATATCAAATTGGCTTTTGTGGCTCTGTGTGCATGCAGGAAAAGGACCGTCATGTCTGAGTATGGCCCCATATTGGACAGCAATAACCCACGCTCTCTCAACGCTGACAATCCTGACCAAGGTATTGTGATGCTTGTTTCTGTCATCTGGTTGTTGTGCCACTTATTGCGTTGCTCTTATGGCGTAATGCATGGTATAACGTTGTATCGTTGGTGTTGTGACGTAAGCTAATTCCCAGTCCCTTTTTTTTCTCCTTTTCTTATTTTTAAGTAAACGCTTCATGCTGTGAAACATTGGGCGAACGCTTCGAGAATGCTCTGCGGACCCTCTTCACCTCCTGGGGTTCCTTCTGTGTGCGCCGTCCCTCCTTGGTCATACTGGGCAGCATGATACTGGTGGTCGCCTCCTCCGGCGGCCTGATCTATATGCGCATCACCACAAACCCCGTTGAGCTGTGGTCGTCTCCAACTAGCCAAGCTCGCCAAGAGAAGGACTACTTTGACAGCCACTTCGGACCCTTCTTTAGAACTGTGCAGCTCATCATCACCACTCCAGTCAAAGCCCCTTTTATATACTCCCCATACCCCATGGGATCAGATGTGCCATTTGGATCCATCCTGGACAAAGAAATCCTCCATCAGGTGGGTTCGGGGGAGAGATGAATTTAGAAAATGGATCATTTAGCAATGTTTTTATCATTTAGAGCTGCTGTGTGTGTTGTATAAAGAAGTATTGTTTCTGTCACCTGTAAAGAGCAGCTGCATTTCTGAAACTGTGTGGTTTGTTGGTTCTCCTTTTTCTTTTCTTTTTTTTCCCCAACCGTAACCAACCAGGTGCTGGATCTGCAGCTCGAAATCGAAGGCATTGTAGCCACATACGAGGGTCAAAACGTCACCATGGAGGACCTCTGCTTGGCTCCGCTGGCTCCGTACAATAACAACTGCACCATCCTGAGTGTCCTCAACTACTTCCAGAACAGCCATGATGTGCTGGACCACAGCAAAGGAGACGAATTCTATGTCTACGCTGACTTTCACAGCCACTTCCTCTACTGTGTCAGGTGATTTCTTTTTTCTTTTCTTTTGTTGTTGTTTTTACTTTTTCAAATTCAGATGATATCCAATAAGCTGCCACTCATATGGTCTGCCAGCAGAAATCTGCTGTAGGTTCAGGAAACACGTCGCTGTAGTAAAAAGATCAGAAGCTTTAGAAAATACGTCCGTGTCGAAACCGAACACCTGCAGCTCACGAGAATCTATTTTCTCTAAACGCTAGAATCTGCATTTTCTAAGAACTGTGTGTGTGTGTCTTCTTAAAATAACACAATTACACTTCCTCATTGGTTGTCACGCAACGGTTCTGTAGCTCTTATTGTCAAATGCACTGCGATGAGTTCAGGTGACGGTAAACCGGTACTGATGATGAGCTAATCTGATAATGAATGCTTATAATGAATGTTGTTTTATTTTCAGGCTATTAACTCAGCTGGTGTCTTCTTCCACAGTGCACCAGCATCCCTCAATGACACCACTGTCCTCCACGACCCCTGTTTAGGCACCTACGGTGGCCCCATCTTCCCTTGGCTGGCCCTGGGGGGTTACGATGGTGAGCTGGATTAACACTTCTAGAAGTAGAAAATTAGTTTTTCCATTTACAGCAGTTAAATAATGTGTTTACAACCTCTCTGTAAATGTAAATGGTACAGTGTTGATGCAGTTAGCAGTGAGGTGTAGCCGATCTCTTTCGGCTTCACCTTTTTAGTAGTTATTATTAGCCCTATAGAGTTTATACAGTATGATCACATTTGCGCCGCAGACAGGGTACAAGTTTAAAATGTTCTCTACTTATCATGAGAGCTGCCATAGCAAGGAACCACAGCACTTTATCTAAGAGGCAGCCATGTTTTTCCGGGGGAATTAAGCTGTTGTCTGTCCACACAAAAAGGAATGCTTAGCTGTAAACACCAGCTCAATGTTGTTTGAATAATGTGGTCGATAACTGAGTATTGTTCAAATGACTTTAACTGATTTTGTTTTCCTGCATTACAGAAACAAACTACAACAACGCCACGGCTCTAGTGATCACCTTCCCGCTCAACAACTACCTGAATGACAGTGTCAGGGTGGGCAAAGCTCTGGCATGGGAGAAAGAGTGAGACGACTTATCTGTTTCTTAAAAACGATTTAAGAGCGTGTTCTTTTGGCTGGCAAAAGGCACCGTTAATGGCATCTTTGCATTTACTCAATGTCCTTTTTTATTTTATTTTGTGTGCATTTCAGATTCATCACGCTCATGAAGAACTTCAAAAATCCCAACCTGACCGTCGCCTTCAGTTCGGAGAGGAGTATTGAAGATGAAATAAACCGAGAGAGCAACAGTGACATCAGCACCATAGTTGTCAGCTACGCCATTATGTTCATCTACATCTCCCTGGCCCTGGGTCACATCCAGAGCTTCAGAAGAGTGATGGTAAATGCCTAAGCACTCATTTATTGTCATAATAATAAGCAATAAGTAGCTATAACGTGTCCCTTACTCTCCATACCTGAAATAGTTTCACACATTACGCAATGCAACTCCTCTTTCCAACCTCTTTACACACTGCTTCGATTCAACAGAACAACTTCCTGCTACTCGAGCGTCGGAAGGGAGCAGCGTCACTGATCCTTTATCTTTCTTATCTTTCTTATTTTTTTCGCCTGTACAGGTGGACTCCAAAATTTCTCTGGGTATAGCCGGTATCCTGATTGTGCTCAGCTCCGTGTCCTCCTCACTGGGGATCTTCAGCTATTGTGGCATCCCCCTCACCCTCATCGTGATCGAGGTCATTCCTTTCCTGGTGCTGGCTGTTGGCGTTGACAACATCTTCATTATAGTACAGACGTATCAGGTAACTTCCCCAACACGAAAATCCACTAACCTATTTATACAATGAATTTTTTTCCTACCTTTTTTTTTCTTGCAAGCTGCAAATAAAAGCTGCTAAAAGAGATCTCCATTTGTATTTCTGAACAGAGGGACGAGCGGATGCCCCAGGAGGAACTTCACCAGCAGATTGGTCGTATTCTTGGAGACGTAGCCCCCGGCATGTTCCTGTCCTCCTTCTCAGAGACGGTGGCCTTTTTCCTGGGTAAAAACAAAAGATCACTTATCAAATGCACCCTACAATATGATATACAATATACGCAGACATTGAGCAGAAAACAAAGAAAGAAACTCGTTTTTGTGGACAGGATTGACACCGTTAGTACAAAAAGTGCCATCGTTTCCTGGTGAGTCACATGCTCATAAAACTGTTGACTTTCCCCGTCTGCAGGAGCGCTGTCCAACATGCCTGCAGTGAGGACTTTCTCCATGTTTGCTGGCTTGGCTGTTTTTATTGATTTCCTGTTGCAGATCAGTTGCTTTGTCAGCTTGCTCGGCTTGGACGCCAAGAGACAGGAGGTGAGACTAAAGGAAATGGTGCTGTATGGCAGATTTTTTGGACGTTTTACCTAAAAAAAAGATTTAAAAGCCCCAATTTAATATTGTACAAATGTGTGATAGTTGTAATCCTACCGATCGCTGCACTAGCTGAATGTAACTGATGGACTCCTCTTTGGTTGATTAGTAATAAGCCAGTGCAGAGATTGTTTGCAGTGACACGTGCAAAGTGATTCATCACGTGACTCAACCTTCAAATGAGTTGCAGACTTGCTCTCATCATATGCCGTGTCGTCCGTTGTGTTTTTTAAAAGGGGAATCGACTCGACATCTTTTGCTGTGCGAAGCTGCCGGAAGCTCAGCAAACAAAGACGGACAGCTTCCTCTTCCGTTTTTTCAAGAAGATATTTGCCCCGTTCATCCTCACAGAGTGGGTGCGACCGATCATAGTAAGTGCAGCGGTGAAAGCCAGAGTTATTCTAACGTGTTGATTTAAGTTTTTCATTATAAAGGTTGTTTTTTTTCTTCATCATTTCTTCTTTAGGTGGCAGTGTTTGTGGGGATGGTCTCCTTCAGTATTGCTGTGGTGAATAAAGTAGAACTGGGACTGGACCAGAAACTCTCCATGCCTGATGTACGTTTGTGCATTTTCTATCATAACTGTGTGTTCATGGATTGCCCGCTTGAATCTTTTCCATAGATGTTGTAGTTATATTTTTAGAAATGTTGTGCTAACATGTGAGCAGAGTGCTCCTGTCGGTCATCCATGAAGCTATAGTAGTAGCATAACACTGTTACGACAGTCTTCCCCATACAACATGTATGATAGTCTCAGTTTGAGTTCCCTATTCTCGTGGACGTCTATTCTGACGACCTGTCTCTCCATGTAGGACTCGTACGTGCTGGACTACTTTAAGAACCTGAGCATGTATCTCCACACTGGAGCTCCAGTGTACTTCGTGGTAGAGGACGGCCTCAACTACACCAGTCCAGAGGGCCAGAATGTTGTGTGCGGAGGAGTCGGCTGCAGCAACAACTCTCTAGTCCAGCAGGTCTACACCGCCTCACTCGTCAGCAACTAGTAAGTCCGAGCTATTACATCACCGAGGGATTATTTGCACAAGGCACAATTTATATTGATACGATTATACATGTGACTGTAAATGACTTTAAGACACCACAACCTGGAAACTTGCGAGTTCAGATCGAACGAAGGTTGTGAAAAGACTAAAGTCCGTCGGATCAAACTGTGATTATACGTGCTCTATTCAGTTTCACTTTTCCTTTTCCTCTCAGCACAACCATTGCCTTCACGCCGTCCTCGTGGCTTGACGACTACTTTGACTGGGTGAAGCCGCAGTCCACCTGCTGTCGATTCTACAACAGCAGTGGGGATTTCTGCAATGCCACTGGTACATTTATAAAAAAAACCAAAATCTAATGTCAACATGCTGAACCCTTTGGTCTCGTGATCCTGGTGTCACGCGATGCTGTTTTGAGATAAATTCAACATTTGTGCCAGATTTTCATGCACAAAAGGCAATGAAGAAATGTGTTTATGGGGAAAATCCATGGCAACACAGAACACAAACCATGTAGTAACTAAAACTGTAGGGAGGACGTATGCAAACTAATTCAAGTTTTCAAAAAGTCAAATGTTGGTTTAATAATTAATGCAGTAAATTGAGGTAATCTGTTATTACGTCAAACAGCCGTGTGTGTCTCTGTGTGTGTCTCTGTGTGTGTGTGTCTCTGTGTGTGTGTGTGTGTCTCTCTGTGTGTGTGTGTGTGTCTCTGTGTGTGTGTGTGTGTGTGTCTCTGTGTTCTCTGTGTGTGTGTGTGTTCTCTGTGTGTGTGTGTGTGTGTCTCTGTGTGTGTGTGTGTCTCTGTGTGTGTGTGTCTCTGTGTGTGTGTGTCTCTGTGTGTGTGTGTGTGTGTGTGTCTGTGTGTGTGTGTGTCTCTGTGTGTGTGTGTCTCTGTGTGTGTGTGTCTCTGTGTGTGTGTGTCTGTGCGTGTGTGTCTCTGTGTGTGTGTGTCTCTGTGTGTGAGTGTCTCTGTGTGTGTGTGTCTCTGTGTGTCTCTGTGTGTGTGTGTGTCTCTGTGTGTGTGTGTCTCTGTGTGTGTGTGTCTCTGTGTGTCTCTGTGTGTCTCTGTGTGTCTCTGTGTGTGTGTGTGTGTCTCTGTGTGTGTGTCTCTCTGTGTGTGTGTCTCTCTGTGTCTCTCTGTGTGTGTGTCTCTGTGTGTGTGTGTCTCTCTGTGTGTGTCTCTGTGTGTGTGTCTGTGTGTGTGTCTCTGTGTGTCTGTGTGTCTGTGTGTCTGTGTGTCTGTGTCTGTGTGTGTGTCTGTGTGTGTCTGTGTCTCTGTGTGTCTGTGTCTGTGTGTCTGACCTTGCTTAGATGGATGAATATATTCCTGCTATTGTTTTCCAGTGGTAAATTCCTCCTGTCTTCACTGTCGGCCCATGACTCCCAGTGGAAAGCAGAGGCCAGAGGGAGAGGACTTCTTGCGGTTTCTGCCCATGTTTCTGTCAGACAATCCAAACATCAAGTGTGGAAAAGGGTAAAGAATTATAGCTCTGCTGATTTATTTATTTATTTTTTCTTCTTCTGGGTATGTTATGAGTATCTCATCACAGTATACCAGTTGTGTTGCGGTTGGTAATTTCCCCCTCTTTCTTCTCTCTCTCACAGTGGCCACGCAGCCTACGCATCGGCAGTTGACCTGTATCCCGACCACACGGGGGTCGGAGCCACTTACTTCATGACTTACCACACCACCCTGAAAGAATCCCCAGACTTCATAGAGGCTTTAAAAATGGCCCGAATCCTGGCTGCTAATATCAGTCAGTCTATAGACCACAAAGTGTTTGCCTACAGGTAGTACTCTCACCTTTTTGCCTTTCATATCCGACACGTTGTTGCTTCTGTGACTGTTATTAGGTGTTTTTTTTTTCAGTTTCACTTACTGCTATACGTTAGCTGTGGTGAAATACGTGTAACAGAGTTTTTGCTTGTTTTGAAGTCAATGTTCAAGGGTATTGGAGTGAGGTGGTTACGTAGGTCATAGATAAGAAACTGAGCAAAGAAAACATTATAAATAGCAATATAGCTGATGATTTACTTCCAAACTTCAGATACTTAGATTGAGCATTTTGAGGATATAATTGGAGGACTTGTTGTCTATTTAATGTTAGAATAAGTTGACTTATAAGCCACTTTTGCAATGCAATGCAAAAGAACATGACTCTCTACTAATAGAAATAGAAAATGAATCCCTGTGGATATTATAGACTACAGCTACATCCTGTTCATTTCAGAATAGCATCAGGACTGTTGTCGGCGTTCTTTAAAAGGTTTGTTCACTCAAATATACGTTTCCTCCTTTTTACAGCGTCTTCTACGTGTTCTACGAGCAGTACCTCACCATCGCGTATGACACGGCTCTGAATTTGAGCGTATCACTGGCATCCATATTTGTGGTGTCGACGGTGTTGTTGGGCTTCGAGCTCTGGTCAGCTGTGCTCGTCTGCATCACCATCGCCATGATCCTGGTCAACATGTTTGGCGTCATGTGGCTGTGGGACATCAGCCTCAACGCAATATCCCTAGTGAACCTGGTCATGGTGAGAAGCAACATGAAAACTGTCTGGGAACATGACACTAAAACATTTGAGCAAGTTGTGTGTGTGCAGTTCAGAGCAATAGACAATTTCCATTTTAATAAATGCATTTTAATTTCAAGAATGTCACTTCCAAATGATAACAGGATTAGCTAAGTTGATCATATAAAGGTCGAAAGTCGATGCTTGTTTACAATCGTTACGGATGTCAAATACACCAATCACCAAGTTTAGTTATTGCATAGTAATATATATCTTAGTTTTAAAAAATGACTTGCCAATCAATGTAAGAGTGATGGCTGCCACATGCCTGTCATTTGAATGGTGTGTATCACAATCTGACTTTTGTTCTAGCAATGGCACCGTGTCCCTACATTATGCTGAAGAATAAAAACCTGAACACAATGCTGTCATAGCCATCACAAGACTTTCTGTCTCTTACTGTTAACAACTTGCCCTTTAATCTCACTTGTACAATATACATTGTCTGTGTTTTGGTGCTGAGTTGTTTCCTGTCCCTGTGTTGCAGTGCTGTGGCATCTCGGTGGAGTTCTGCAGTCATATTGTTCGAGCCTTTTCCATCAGTGTGAAGAAGAACAGAGTGGAGCGGGCTGAGGAGGCCCTGGCTCACATGGGCAGCTCTGTAAGTCTCGCTTTACCTCTTGAAATTCACAAAAGGGATGTTTTTCAATATAAGTAAATGAGCTTTTGGGGTTAAACAAATATGTTTGCATGCTGGTAATATGGACAGCCACAATGTTTAACCTCCATTTATATACAGTATCTGCTGAAGTTAATCCCCCCCCCCTCATACATACAATCAGCTGTAAAGGATTTGTATTCTAAGTGTTATATAGTTATTATGTCCGTCATCACATGGCATGAGATTTAATCACACGGTTTCCTTTTCGCAGGTGTTCAGTGGGATCACATTAACAAAGTTTGGAGGAATCTTAATCCTGGCACTTTCCAAGTCGCAGATCTTCCAGGTCTTCTACTTTAGGATGTACCTGGCCATAGTGCTGCTGGGGGCCACGCACGGCCTCATCTTCCTCCCTGTACTGCTCAGTTACATCGGTCAGTACTGTCACACATTTTAAAGGAAGAGACATGAAGCGGGCTTTAAGATTTAAGAACGGATTACATTTTGAATTTAATTTTTTATTTTACAGGTCCTTCGGTGAACAAAGCAAAGGTGTTAGCAGCCAACAGCCGCTCTGCTGGAACAGAAAGGGAGCGCCTCCTCAACTACTAACAAGCTATTTGGGACAATGAACAATGAACTATTTGACTGTGTGGGTGTGGGCGTAAACCATTTCTGTGATTACTGACACACTCTTCGTTGCCACTACTATGTGCGGATTTAACTCAGGAATATACTTGGAAATAGGAGTGCCAGAGGCCTTGTACAACTGCAAACGTATTGATTCTCCTCAGAAGACTTTGGACCCCAATCTTTCCTCCTCACACTACAGGACAAGCATTTGAAGCATGAGCGACATACCACTGACCACCCCCCCAACATCAGTTACAGACAAACTCTGTCACTTCCATATGCTATGAGCTGTTTTGATTTGGGGAAACTCAAAAGGGTTGGACAGTTTTTTTTTTATTTTTCATGTTTTTAAAATACATACCAGAAACGATGTCTAAAAAAGAAATTATTTTGAAACTTTTACTTATGTGGGACTTTTGTAGAACTATTTAATATCATGAATCCTTTACTGAATTGAACACGGCGCTCACTGGAGCTGACGGATACCCATAGTGATATCATAGGGCCTTATAATACCTGGCAATAACAATATATCCAGGGCTGTGTCTATATACTGTATTATAAAGCAGGACAGCTAGTTGTAACATTTTCATCTAGCAATAATGTGGTTCCTGTGCTGCTTGTAAACACTCGGACAGTGTGTGAACACCCTCAAAGCTGAAACTTCCAAGTTGTTTAATTTAAAAAAAATCAGTGTGAAAGATACAGAGCCAAAACAAAACGGTTCTTACTCGTGCACACCGCACCCTTGGTAAGTGTTGCTCTCAACTGCATTCATCCTCATCTTTTATTTCCACATTGGAAGCCATTTTCATGATCCAGTGCAACATTTCATTAGTCGTTAGTCGATGTATTTAAAGTGTCCTTTTTCAAGTGTTAGATTATTACATAAACCCCTGTGTGACATCAGTCATGATTCATGTGGATGCCAGCTGAAAAGGGGATGAATAATGGTTTAACATTGAAGTGTAAATGAGTCATATTTCAGTTACTGAACAGAACATTTGTTGCTTTACATTTAACTGTAAATAGCTTACACAGGACTAATTTAAATTCATCTTTTTGTCATCTAGAGTGTATCGATACAGAATACAGTAGAATGTCATTCCAACACATTAGTTATTTTATTTAGTTAACTATTAACATTTATTACCGTGCATAGCTGTTTTAAAAAAAAACCCTTCTTTGGACCTTGCAAGTAAAGGAATCACTTTGTTTTCAAGGAGAAGCCAAAACATCCCAGAACCACGTTCACCTCAACGTGTCTGAGATTGTAGATAGTCGAGGTGCTCACATCACTTACATTTGAACAGGGTTGTGACATCATTGGAAGAGGATGTTAACATTTTTCCCAAGGTGTTTAAAATCTGCTGTGATCTTAATGGAACAATACCAGTCCTTGTTTTCAGTTTTGCGCTTTTTAAAAGAAATATAAAATGCAGTTTTTTTTTTTCTTAATGTAAGAATGTCAAACAGTTTAAACCTGGCTGTAAAAAAAAGTTTGTGAGCAACCAACTGAAAAAGTATTAACATGAATTGTGCTTGTTAACAGTGCTGTGCATTGAGATGGAGACATCATCTCTGACATTGAAGAATATGAATTGTGGAGACAGAGACCAAGCATTGAAATACTTTTGTTTTTAACAATTTTAACACATTAAATAGTTCTAAAAAAGTGTGTGGTGGCGTCTGCTATTTATGTACATTTGATCTTATATGGCATAAAAATGGCATAGTATAGTCAGTCAGAAACTCAGTCAGAATAAATCAGAATAGTATGTCAGCAAATAAAATAATGTAATAAAAAAGACCTATCACTATACTACGTCTTTCTTATTACATTATTTTATGTAATATATTTTTATTTTATATATTCATATGCCATAAAAATATATATGAAAAAGGTTATTGTATGGTATGTAATAAAAAAATATTATTAAAAATAATGATTATATATATATATATATATATATATATACACACACACACACACACACACACACACACACACACACACACACACACACACACACACACACACAGTGGGCTCAGAAAGTATTTAGACCCCTTCAATTCTTTCACATTTTGGTATGTTACAGCGTTATGCTAAAACTTTTTAAATAAATTTTTCCCTCATCGCTCGATACCCCATAATGACAAAGTGATAACCTGTGGTCAATTAAATTGATTAGACATGATTTGGATGACCTTGAAGCAGGTATAACTGACATGTTTCATCCAGAAAGCAACATGAAATGAATATAATTGCCAACATTTAAAACAACAGAAATGAGTGCAAATAAAAGAAAAATCATTGTTCAAAGTCTGAACATAAACAAATTATTTTGGTTGAAAACTAGAATATAACTACTGCCCTGGAAATGTTCTATTAAACAAATTATAACAAAGATAAATAATAGTCATTAATAATCAGTCAAATAAAACTTAACAAAAAGCAGAGAAATCAGTTGTTGGGATAAGAGCCTGACCAAAACTTAGATGTTCTTGTCCTGATGTCTAACTCAAGTGTGTACAGTACTACAGTGACAGTGTGACTGTTGTTTCAGAGCTGGACGCACTGGGTGACGAGCTGCTGCTGGACGATGACAGCTCCTACCTGGACGAGGCCTCAGCGGACCCGTCTGTCCCCGAGGGAATCCCCAGTGACGCCAAGACAAACAAGGTGACAGTCTTCACTGTGCTCACTGTACCTTACATTATACTCAGGCACGGATTGGACAATTACAGTATTGAAAGTACATGTTAGTAAATTAGAAATAACCCTGCTAGTGTTTTGCTTTACAGTTACAACATGTCTACTCCACATGTCTGTAAAGTAAATGTTGTTGGTATGGTCTTCAGTGTTTCCCCATCACCACACCATATTCCCTTTTTAAATGTAACACTTTAAAGTTTCTTTAAATATTTATCAGATTCTTTTCCAAATATGTCACTTTTAAAGTGTATTATTAGCACCACCGTGCAAGCATGTGGCCTTGTAACATACTGAACCTTTTGTAAAAACATTATTCCCCTTTTCTTCTGTCTAACACTTCATCGGTCTCGTCCATCACCAGTATTACCAAGCTTATTTTTATTTCTCTTATTTGTATTCTAGTTTTGTGTAGTTTGGTCATTACCGTTTTGTTTTTAAAAGAGCAAAATAAATGATGTGTTTTAACTTAACCTTGAGTTCTTTGGTTAATTATCATTTGTAAAGGTTAAACCAGGACCAGATTAACTGGCCAACAAAATCATCATATTAACAAATATTTCTTTCCGTTAATTACACTTAATTCGTAAAAATGTTTTTGTGATTTCTATGTAAATGATGTTTCTTGGCTCGCAGCATTAACTTCCTTCAGTCACTGTGAAGTTTCCAGGAACTTGACAACTTTTAGATCAGACCTGGGCATTGTACGGCCCGCGGGCCCTTTGGCCGGCCCTGTCCGGCCCGCCCTGTCCGGCCCGCGTGAGGACAATCGTAAATTATTACATATATGAAAAAGTATATATATATTTTTAAACAGCACCCTTTTCAAAATAAAAGCTAACACCATTGTATTGCGTGCATGGTGTAAATCACTTTCTAACTGTGTTGCTATTATTTTGAAAAGGGTGCTGTTTTTATTTATGTATGCGCGCCGCGCGCGTGAACAGCTACAAGTTATGCTAGCCCTCAAAATGTCCGCTCGCGCCAAAATAAGAAAGATTGATGCAGAATGCCTCGTTTTCAAGAAGACATGGACTGCTAAGTATTTATTTACAGAAGTGAAAGGTAAAGCCGTGTGCTTAGTTTGTGGTGCGCAGGTCGCTGTGTTCAAGGATTACAATTTGAGTCGCCGTTCAAGAACGTGTCTGATGAAGAGCGGGAAAAGGAGTCGCGTGCTTTGCTAGCTAACTGCAAAAACCAACAAGGACGTGGCTCAGCCTGGGCAAAGAGTGTGGGACCTGAGAGAAGAGAGTCAAGACTTCTATGTGAAGAAAGGAAAAGACGTCCCACAGCTTTCAGATGCAGACTGGATGGCAGACCTTGGTTTTGCTGTAGATGTGACCGCACTAATGAGTGAACTAAATGTCAAACTGCAATGCAAGGGCCTCTTTGTGCATGAAGTGTGCAGAGCAGTGAAGGCTTTCATGAGGAAGTTGCAACTTCTCTCAAGCCAAATGGAGGACAACATTCTCACCCACTTGCCAACACTGAAGCCACACCATCAGCTGATCACCTCCACTCCATGTTAGAAGCACTGCATTGGTGAGTTTGAGGCGATTTTAAGACTTTAAAACAGTTGAGAATTAAATGCACATGGTTTTTCCACATTTACATGCAATGTAGATGATGCACCCAGTGATGTTCAGCTTGAACTCATTGACCTGCAGTCTGACTCACTTCTGTCAGAGCACTTTAGGTCAGTTTCACTGCCTGAGTTTTACTCTTCCCTGAAAGAGGAGAACTTTCCACACATGAGGAGACATGCTCAGAAGATTCTGGTCCTCTTTGGATCGACCTACATATGTGAACAGACATTCAGTGCACTTGTTCAAGCCCAAGACAGACTGGATGTTTCTCACTTGAACAAGTAAAGTGAACTGAAAAACATCAAAAGCACTTATTGCTTTGCAAGTTGATTACTTGCTTATCTTTACATACTGTAAAACACCTTTTTCAGTATTGGTTTGTGAAGAATACTGATGTAATGATTGTTTTTACTGTTTATTACTTCTCTAGGAGTATTTTCCTATTTGACCCACTCCACAATTTCATATATTTATTGGAAGAGAATATCCTTATTCTTTTGATTACCAGAAGCAGCTAATCAAAATATATAATGTACTGCTTTTTACAATGGGAGAAAATTAATATTGAGCAGAATTAAGTTCAATGTATTGTTGATTCGGCCCTCCAACACAGCTCGGGTTTCTCATGTGGCCCCTTGTAAAAATGAATTGTCCACCCCTGGTTTAGATGATTACTTTTTTCCTTCACCACACAATGCCAACATTTTTCAATATATTTCAACACATCTTAAGCACTATTTATGTAAGACAGTAATCAGTACAACTTGAGGTTTTCACTTCAACACAGTTTTATTATAGTTTATACATCACACCAAAAAAGAAAACGCAGTGTGACGGTGGACTGTGGCCATGGCGCCTCCTGCTGGGGAGAGTCGGGAGTGGCCTGAAAAACCGTACCTCCTCTTCTGTCATTTTTACCTGGTTGTGTACACGACTCTTCCAACAAGTGTGGCAAGAGTCGTGTCCACAGCCAGGTGAAATTACAGTGGACTGGACTCTTCCAACAAGTGTGGCAAGAGTCGTGTCCACAGCCAGGTGAAATTACAGTGGACTGGACTCTTCCAACAAGTGTGGCAAGAGTCCTGTCCACAGTCACAGGAGTTTCCACAAGTGGTTGGTTGTGGAATACTCCTGTCCTGAGCCAGGTAAAAATGACAGACGGGAGGAGCTCGGGTGTTTTCAGGGAGGTGTGTGCGTGAGCCTCTCTCATCAGCCTTCCAGGACTGAGTCTACTGCAGCAGAACAGGAACAGGTAGACATCATGCTTGTATAGTGTCTGATCCCCATCTGAGCAACTGCAGACTCTCCAGCAGGCGACACTATAAGCACAGTACCACAGTAAATAATAAAACAAAAAAAAACGAAGTGAATTAGTAAAAGTAAGTGCTCATGCTGCTGATTTGGTGGAAAGCAATCCAGCTTTCATAATGCTGCTCTGCATTGCGCGTGCGCTTTTCCCTCTCCTTGTCCGCGTAGTGCTGGTACTTGTCGACCCAGTGTCCGACCTTCAGTCGGTCCTGAATCCACTGCAGGGACTTGTTGACTTTGGGGGTTTTTTCTTGAGACAAAAGAAGATAAAAGTTTACAATTAAATACAAACTAACTAGTTCAACACAAGGTCAGTGCAGAGGAATGGAAGGATTATGATACACACCTTCACACTTGGAGTTTGACTTAGCAGCAAAGAGCAGATAGGTGGCGCTGTTGTCTTTGGCTGGAACACTTTCGATAGTTTTCTCGCCAACCCAGTTGTTGTGGAGAGTCTTGTGTTTGGTGTCAGAGGGCAGGTTCAATGGGTGGACTTTGGTGCTCTTATGGCGGCAGAGCTCAGCAGAACTTGGTTCACTCTGTTGGTCTTTTTTCAGAGAACTGAAGCTACAGGTGGGGCTTGTTAGCATCACCTGCTGCCACTGAAGTCTTTCTACTTTCAGTTGGCTCTGCTCAAACTCCTGCCTCCTCGCCGTCTCCATGCTTTCCTGCAGTGCCCTTTCTGCCTCTTGTTCTTCCTCCTCTCTGTCCCTTTTGCATTGCTGCAGGGTCTCCAGAGCGACTTTCTGTCTACGGTTCACCTCCATTTCTCTCAGCTCAACAAACATTTGCTTTCTGACCTCCAGTCTCCTCTCCTCCAGGGTCAGTTTCCTCAAGCTAAACGCCAGCTCTGTTTCCGCAAGGAGGTGCTGGCTTACAATCACTGTTTTGTCCATCCTTGGTATACTTTCTCTCTCTGTGTATACTTTCTGATGCACTCTGTTCAGCAGGTTTGTAGGGAATGAACAATTCTGTTGTTTTTTGTATCTGAGACAATTCTTGATATGACATCACTTAACATTCTAGAATGGGTGTTCATAGAATAACATGTTTCATAAAAGGCAATACACTTTAAAACTACTGTATGTACTCCATGTTTATACATGTTGTGTCTCTTTGTGTGTTTTTGTTATTTTGTGACTTTATAATTGTTTTGTATATTTCTTTAGTCATTTGTAAGTTACTTACTGACTTTGGTGATCCCATCACTTTACCCCCTAGTGCCACCATGAGGTTTTTGGGGGTTTTAATAAACTGTTGTGACAACTATTGGATGGATTGCTATGAAATTGAACACACTGATCTGTCATATAATCGATATATCACCATAGATGCCATGTATACAAAACTTGCAGTCATTGTCCTTAGCTTATACACTTGTAGGAACACTTTTATAACCATAAGTTCAGAGAGTATAACAATATAATCAACTTTTGACAATTATTCCCTAACAAATACACTTTTTCATGTTTACATCCAGTGCTATCACCAGGTCAACATTTCAATTTGTCTAATACTTTGGTTTATAATCAAATACCTGAATAATAATAATGACATTTATATCAGCCACGGCTATACTTTGTTAAATGTTAATTAGCTTATCTTCCCCCCTAGTGTCTTTGCATTTGATGGACAAAACCACTTACATTTTCAATATGTTATTTTTCACAATTAAAAAAACAAACAGTAACAATACAAAAGTTTTGATTCCAGAGTCCACACACACGCATGCACACACACACGCACGCACACACACACAGCTGAACAAAGTCTTTCTGCAGTGCCATAAGGCCACAGCAATTTTAAGTTAGTCTTTCCAGACCAATACAACGCTGCACACTCGTTTGCGACATGATGTCCAGCTTTGAGGAGTGAAATCAACAGGCTGTACTGTTAAAAGTACGACTCTAAAAAGCTACGTGACCACAAAACATTTAGAAAATGAACAGAATATTTGGACGTGGAAAGCCTGGTTTTATTGCTATGACATTTGACATGTGTTGCCAAAGCACACTTACGATTATGAAAGACAAGGCAAATGTATTTATGTAGCACATTTCATAAGTGCTTTACAGATAACACGGGTAAAAGCACAACAAACAAATGATAAAAACAATAAAAGCAAGTAAGAAAAATCTCATAAAATAAAGCAATAAAAGGAACCAGACAAAAGCACAAAGAGTAAAACAATAGAAATCACAAAGAATAATAGTAACAAACAACACTATAGGATAAGAAAACCCCAGAAAAAACGTATATTATACATATGATGTAGTTTGAATATAGAGTCATAGTAGTTGTATTATGTTAAAGTTAACTGCAGATGCTTCCGCAGCACAAAGACAGACAGTTGAAGTTGTTCGGACTGACCACTGTGTGGCGCCTGAATCCTTTCACGGAGCTCTGTCTGCATCATGCGCTCAGTAATGTAGTGGGAGTGACCCACTTTTTGTGTCTTAAAGAGCAGCAGTCTTGCCATGCTTTCACATAGTCAGTGAATTACATTTTTCTTTGCAGTGTGCAAGTATTTCCAAAGCCAAGTCTACAGAGCACATCAACTAGAACATCTGAATGGAGTTGCTGTTTTAGCGTCTAAATCTGCAGTTTTGGGATATTTACTCCAAAACGTCACATGCCATTTGAAAGTGTCTGCCAAACTCCCGAGCTGTGCACTTCCTCCCAGCATGTGTTGTTGTGTCTGTCTGTCCAGCCCTGTTGTCACACAAACCTCCAGCCCATGACTTATTTATCCGCTGCCCTGTGAGAGCGGGGACTGTTTCTTTGAATCTGGCTGAGAGATTAAAATATTAATTTCCCCTGCAGGTCTGCGGTGCTGTCTGCAGGGGAGACTATACCGGCTGTGAGAGCACTATTATGTAAGATGTGCAGGCTCGCCTCTCACCAGACTCTGACCTGTTCCCATCTTTCACACAGGAACGAAAGAAAAAAAAAGAAAAGGCAGAAAGAGAAACTAAATGGAAATTGTTTTTGCTGACTAATTCTGGCTAAAAAACAATCAGATAAATACTAAATATCCCTTCTTATATAAGTAATGTGAGGATTGTAATGCCAAATATTAGATGGACACAGTTTGCTTGGCAGCGACTCCTAAAATTATTAAAGCATTAAAGCATAAACACAAAACGTCCAATTGAAGTAAAAGTATCATATTCCGGATGGAGAAGTGAAACTAAAGACTAATATCAAAACCAAAATACAAAGTAAAAGCAAGAGTGAGTCACAAAAGTGACATTTCCAGGGATTTTGGTTAGTTGTGTTACTTTACAGCTGATTGTTGATGCTTAGTTATATTTAAGTATATGGTGTAATCTCCTGCATACAAAGTCACTCAGGATGGTTTATAATGAAAGCACTGACTGACCGTGATCCTGGATTATTAATCCCTGGAATTACAATGTTTTTTCTTAGATAACAGGACTAATCTAAAAAAATAATAATCCGTCAGTAATCTGGTAACTAATACAGCTCAGGAGCTCTGATTACAGCAATCCCTTTGTTGAATCGAGTGTTATGTGTGAGATAAATAGGATCTTGTATATCTAATGGAGTAATTCAAGTGTCATTTCACCACAACTAGCTATTGCTAACGGTTTAATATAGAAGGTACAGGGGGGAATCACAAAGTGACATAACGTAAAAATACAATTTGATTAACAGAGTTATATTTTCCCTGATGTTTGGACAGAATAAAATATCCCCCCCCCCCCAAAAAAAAAAGGCTGTTTGGGAAAAGAAAGTAAATTTCAGCGATATACTCCTTTACAAATTGTGACTTTGTCGAGTAAGGGAACTTAATATTTAAGAAACTCACTCAGAAAACCGGCTCTAAAATAAGTTTATTACATTATTATCAGTGCACGATGCTTCCTATTACTGGTACATTACCAAATGTCACGTACATCATCACATCTGCTTCTGATACTGATTTGTTAAAAGTATACAGAGTGTACTCTGTTCAAACCGTCCCATCCCAATCGTCCCATCATTGTCCACTAGCCCTTCGCCGGGCTTCCTCCCACAGTAGTCCTTGAACTCACATTGGGGCCTCCGCCACACACACACACAAGTCGATCTGAATGTTTTTTTTAAAGATCCATCAATAAATAAGTGAAAGAAGCGTTTAATGTCCCGCTTTGTGTCACTGGTTTTCTGTTACAGTGGGTTCAGTTGTCTCTGAAATAGACTCTTGGGCGTGGAACAAAAGGGATTAGGTAGCCGTGTCAAACACGAAGAGAGGATCAGATTTTCAGTTCCACCTGCAGGGCTTTGCCCTCCTGACCATGGACAGGAAATACAACATTGAGAAGAAAAAGTAGTTTGTGGATTTTATGCCTTGACTTTATGTTAATGTCATAAAGACTTGTACAGTCAAAACAGAATCCAAGATTAAGGATATCAAACAGGTTCCCATCCAATTATGTTAACATTTAATGTGCCACAATCCTCAGTGTCCACTACTTCCTTGTTTACAAACTACTGTAGATGGTGGAAAAGCCCTGAGTCACAGCATCATGACAGGAAAGGGACAAAATGCCGTTTCAGCCAAATGTTGTTATTTTAAAAAGGGAAGGGCAATGGACGGCAGCTTGCCCCAAACGATGGTACACATATTTTCACAATGAGGGTCACTTGTGTGTGAGCAGGGCTCAGGAAGGGCTATCAATAGACCCCTTTATGAAGCGGTGCGGGGGGGGAATTAGGCTGTCAATGGAGGGGATTAAGCCACGCATGCCACGTGCCCGGCCTGTTTGTTTTGATGGCAGCACGAGACTGGCGTGACTGCGGGCCTTGTTTACGTTGGATGAGAGTCGAGCAGGAGAGTTCCCACTGGATGAGAAACTAACCTCTCAGATTGCATCAGAGCCAGAGGTGCCATCCATGTACAGCCAGTCACACCTGCTTTACTGTAGTCAAATATGAGTCCTGACAGTTTGAACATCTGAGATATGCATTTGCAGGAGAGAAGGGAGTCTCATAAACGTGGCTCAGAAAAGCAGGGTTTATTGTGCAAAGTCTCAAACAGTCACTCTAAGAACTTCTGGTTCAGTCTGACTTTATGTATTTTTAATAGATGGATTTCTGGGTGCATTTTTCTCTAATCTAGAGCTACAGCCATGTGCAAACGTTAAGTATGAGCTTTATCATAATTGCAGTGCATTTAACAAAGCATGTGGAATATTGTGCAGAAACTTCTGACTGGGAAAAAAAAAAAGACATGAGCTCATATTTTAGGTATGCAATAAGTGCAGCCCATGTCAAAATGTGATAAATGTAACATGTATGCTAGTTGACTTTGACATGAACTGTATAACGGGCTCATGTTCTCAGTGCAGCAGTTAAGAGAAATATTCGGGGAGGGAGACTGAGGAAATACTGTTGCAGTCTGGCAGATTTATTGCAACTGGTTCAACCGCAAGTGAAGCTTAAAAACTAGCCTGGGGGGGAATACCTTTCCACAGTAACTTATGAAATAATTAGTTACATCACCTTTATGAAAACAAGCCCCATTTACTAAAGTAAGTCTGTCTTAACTGGTAATCTTTCTTTAGCAAACACACCACAGGTTTAAAAACATATATTTTTCAACTACGGTAGTCCATAAATCAACACACAAATTAGTTTTTCTGCCAAAATTAGAACATTTTATTAATTCACAAGAGACGCTCCCTGGAAAGTCCTGTTTTCTCACCTCGCAGCAGTGCTTCTCCAGGTGTACTCCAGGACCTGTGACATCACTGTTGGGTGTGGGCACATCTCTAATAACGTCCAGATCAGAAGTAAAAACATGCTTTTCCACCTGGTGTCGAGAGCTCCACTTAACATTAATGAGTAACTTCACTCAGTACGGGCTCGATTCAAGAAAAACATGTCGGAGTCTTGTTTTGATTGAACAAGCAAAGCAATTTATTTACAAACATACACAGGCAATAAGTGTGGCCCACGAGTCTTTCCTCACAGAGTCTTGAGTGTGCATCTTATAGCGAAGTCTTTGGGCTTGCAAACAGAAATAAGCTCAGTATTCTTTCACCTTAAAATCACCATGCTTTTCTCATTACAAGGGTTAATGTTGTGATCATTTAAACTCATATCATCAATACTTGGAGCAGCATGAAATACCTTTCCCCCCCCCCCTCTCAATCCTCTGTGGTATTATTGTCTGAGACAATTTCAAGGTAATAAAAAATAAAGTTAAAATACATGCCAAATTAATGGAACTACACTGTAATTGGTCACATTATTCATTTGAAGTAGTTTTTTTTTTAACAACTTTAGTTTTCAAATCAACAAATGCTGATTAAGTTATACGTTTGATCGAACATTGATCCCCGTCAGGATCTTGTTTAGATTTTTCTTCACCTCAGAGAGATCAGAGGTAAGGTCAAAAACAGTGTCCTTAAAGCCTGAAGGAGAATTACTTGCGCAGGTTCTGAGCCCACAACACTAGAACACCTCGCTGCCAATCAGCCGCTCAACCTGATCACGGTTTAATGTGAACGCCTCTTCAAAACTACCTTCCTGACCCCGTTATAGCACCATACATGTGCTGGCAATATGCTCTAACATAGAGCACAGGAAATTCGACACTGATAAAAGTGGGTCCTGTCTTGTCTCGTCTTGTCTGTAAGTCCAAAGCAAAGCATTTGACTGGTAGAAAATGAATGGAATACTTCAGTGAAAATAGGAAGTCCCATCTTGTCTGCAAGTACCTGTATGCAAACAATCCTTACTTGTCATGCAGATAGTTGTGGATAAAGAAAAATGGTGAATAAACCATAAGAGAGATAATCAATCCAAAAAGGTTCATTCGAATGACTTGTGTGTGTGTGTGTGCGTGGTGTTTATGAACACAGCTTATTTTTCAGGGTTAGTTCCCGAGCTCATTAAAACGGTCCATCTTCCCCTCAATGTCTCGCAATATTCAAAAAGTGCACTTTTAAGACGATTACTTGCGGGAAAAAAAGATGAGTCACTCTGAGGAAGTCCAGCCAAAAACCAGCCACTTAAAAAAATAAACATTTGTTGAAATTGTATGCAGGTCAGAAGTGCAACCAATCATACCAGAGTATACACGGAGGAGATTAATGAAAAGAGACTGATGGAAATGTTACAATCATCGGTTGCTTTAACGGAGAAATAAAGTCCACCATCAGATTCAAACAAAAACAATCTCTCTTAATCAACAAGAGAGTTCAAAAAAATAAAATACAAAAGTGAAGATGAAGACGTTAAAACATGCAATCTAGTAAAACAACCCGTTTGCAGACGGCTGAGCAACTTCTTTCAGAAGTCCCTGTAGTGAGGAAGAATGTGGAAGTCAAACAATGGAGGAACGTTTTTTAGAAAATGTGTGTCCCTTTGGCTGATGTCAGATCTCCTGAGAGGAAGGAGAGTGGGGTCGGCTGCAGATGAGTGACAGCCAGCAGTACCTTGGAGCCGTCGGACGCGGTGAGGTGAGGTGGGAGGATGGATATCGTGGGAAGCAGAGGATCAGAAGGAGAACCTGGTGGTCGTCCTCCTGATGGGTCACTAATGCTAGGAGGTCTGCAGCAGGCGTCTGTAGTGGGGCATGATCTCGTGTTCCGGCAGCTGCAAGGTTGAACTCCAACGCCACCAGGACCGGGAACTCGAAGGCTATCAGCTCTCTGCGGTTCACTCTGAACCTCTCTTCCAGTTTCTGGCAGAAAAGAGAGTCGAGATTAAATGATAGATACGTGTGATGCTGCATTCCTCATTGCTCGTCACGACACCCGCTTATTTAAAAATGATTAATAATGTGTTTCTGGAAGGAACGTCCTAAAGTCTAAATAATCCTCACGATATCTTCATTATGGGAATTTTTAGGAGCTTGACTCCTATTGGAGACAAAAGATTAGGATATCTCAACATCTGGTTCTTGACATCACGGTTTGGCGGAGCTACATTTCTGACTACACCGCAGTGATGCTCGGGAAGCAAGTGTGAAGCTTTGCCGACATCCCTCACAAGACTCCAAATGATCCGGTCCAACACCATTCACTAGATTCCCCTTTAGAGATCAGGATCTTTTCAGAGATATTGACAGTAGAGCATATCAGAAAGTACAAGTTCCTGCCCCGGTGAGTCTTTAGAAAATAAATGGCAACCTGACATTTATAGGTATTTGAAGCCACTCGACGAGCAACATCAGATCAAGTACTTGAATCAGCTTTCATGATATTGAAAGGTTATACCAACACTTGTTCTTTATATTTCAGACTGTGACTGCAATACTCTTTGCTTCTATTTTCCTAATATTCTTTTTTGTGCATTAAGGCGTCACTGTGTCCCCACCAACAACAATACCTGGCAACTTCTATGAATGTTTCTTTATGATCTGGAAGTTATTTCTGACAAACCTTTTAAGCGAGTGTTGAGACATTTAAAAAAAAAAAATCTATTTAAACTTACGTCTATCAGGTGCTTGACTTCGTGTTTCTTGAGATCGCCGCCGATCTTGGCCGCCAGAAGGACGCAAGCTCCAGCGCAGAGTTTACGATTCTGCTTGTTTAGTTTGCCTTGAAGCACAAGTTTTTCGAAGTAGACGAAAGCCATGGCCACTGTTGGTTCCTCGTAACCACATTCATCCTGGGCCAACTTTTTTATCTCCCTTTTCAAGCTGCGGGGATCGGGGGAAAGCAGAGACAATGAGGAGGAGGAGAAGAAAGAGAGAACCAATAAATAGGTTGGAAAAGAAATAGAACAGGTCATGTTGAAGTTAAATCTTGCTTAATGACACATTTGAAAAGTTTCCGTCTGTTTTACCTCCTAATCTTGCTGAGTGTAAGCCTTATGTGGGGGAATTTCTCCTTGAAGGTTTCGTTCATGTCCTTCTTGAGGTCAGAGGGTTTGACGTATTCAATGACCGTAGTCTGAAAAGGAAAACCAGAGGTGGTGTCAAGATGACCGCACTTTCGGCACTGTGCAGGGTGACTGGATCCTCACACACTAGTGTTGGATTCCACTGGTCTCACAATGAGGCTTTACCGAGAGCTGGTGTTACTCATGTCACCTAAAGGATACGTCTGCCGATACTCTAGATCTTTCTTAACAAATGGAAAGACCAGAACCAACAATGAAGTGATCCCACTAACGCATATCCAAAGCCTGATCTATCCTATTCTTCTGTGCTTAGAGCGCCATTGTTGCCCAAACACTATTAAAAAAAACGCACACACACATAAACCACACTGTTGACGTGGGTGACATGTTCCTTCACTACAATGAACATGGGCGCTGTGGTTGATGTTCAGCCAATACCACGTACGCCGTCCTGCCGCTGTAAATACTCATTAGCACAACAAATATGTATCGACCCTCTGCTGAAAATAGTCCTCAGCGAAATAATTATTTACCTCCGTTTGAGTGACGTTTGCTAAAAACTACAGTGCCCAGCTGTTAAAGCAAATTACTGAGCTTTTGGTGCTCGGGCCCCGAGTGCCACGTCATAATTTGATCTTTTCATGGGATTTGTTCAGGATAAGAACAACAGATTATCTCCAGCCTTTTCCTGTGGACACAAAACATACTTTGATTGCTGACCGAGCTTACCTATTGCCTTCATCAGGCTTCTAATACACAAGCTTTAGTGTTTGTTATAACATGCTTTGAGCACAAGGAGGGCGACCCACATTTAAAAAGAAAAAAGGGATAGTTTGAGGTACTTATCCATAGTCAGTGCATCACCTACAGTAGATGGCGGTCGGCATGACCCCAGTTTGGAGAAACGGGACAGAAGCTAAGCAATGTACAGCTGTGACTGGGGGCAGCAGCCAAATGTATTTTAGCCACCTACATTTTATTTTCACCGCTTTACCTTGCTGTGAGACTGAAGCAGTTATTATATTCTCTCTTCAAAGCCACCAGACTCCTTTCACAAAAATAGTAATTTTACTAGTTGCTTGTCTACCACTGCCATAGTTCGGATCTTAGTTAAGACCCCTGTAGAACAAAGTACATTTCTAGCAATTTGCTGAATCCACAATTTAAATGTAAGATGTTCTAGAGGAGAAACAAAAAATAAATCTTAAATGCTAGATGTGCAGGATAATTCAGATTTATTTCTGTCAACCAGGCCATCATTCCTCTTAGTAATAACAACATTCACCAGAATTCACTAAGCTCTAGGAACATTGCTGAAAAGAAGTCAGACAGGGCAATAAACCACCATGCTTGCTGTAGATGTGCATGCAGGATTATTACCAACATTTTGGCCGCACTTTCAGTTTGACTTCCAACACTTTAGCCAGATTATCTAAACCCCTTTATTTGGCTTGTTGTATTTATTTATTCACCCTCACACAGACTGGCATATTACTGAAACTGTCCATTTTACCCGACTCACACGTAACGCAACCGATTGAGTTAGATGAGGGTTACTGCAATGAGATTAAACTGCATTTAATTTTTGTTTTGTTTGTGTTCCATGTCCAAATGTCTCTGTAAATACAACACAAAAAATAAAAATATATTTCAAAAATGAATAATTAAGTGTAATTGTTTTTACAAATTATATATATATATATATATATATATATATATTTATTTATATATATATATATATATATATATATATATTTATTTTATATATATATATTATATATATATATATATTATATATATAATATATATATTTAGATTTAGATTTATTATGATATATATATTTATTATGATATATATATATTATAATATTATTTATATATACATTATGATATATATATTATAATATTATTTATTTATTATAATATTATATTTGATTATCAGTCTGTTGGTGTTTTTTTCCTAGTCAGACTTTGCTGTAGTATTGTCACTGTGTTCCCAGATCGGAGTAATTACTTTGGTGTAGAGCTGAAATCATTGGAAGAAAGTTAACTGGCAACTTAATTCATCACTTCAGACATTTTTCAAGCAAATGTGCCAAACATTTGCTGGTTCCAGCTTCGAAAATGTGCTGCTTTCCTTTGTCACATATGGCAGTAAATAAAACATCTTTGTTGTTTTTGACTTGTATCCAGAGTTATTTAAAGACGTCTCGTTAAGCTCTAGAACATTCTATAAACGTTTTTCGATATCTTTTGAAAAGTATCTGCAGATTAACAAACAATAAAATAAATTGTTAGTTGCTCCTCTACTATGGTTAAAACAGCGTTTTTCATTCAGATTCAGATTAAGTAAGGACACACTATGCAATGGTGCTATAAATATGAGGAAGACTCAATATGTAAGGTATTGCAGGCACCGCATGGAGTGTGAATAATGGCATCCAACATGAACACCACGCTGTGGATCATGAACCGTGAAGGAGAACAAATGCTTATCGATGGTCGTAGCCGCGAGAAATGAACATAAAGTAGAACAGCACTGACTTTGCGTGACAGAAATAGTCCACTGTGACCACGTCTCACACCACATATTTAATTGTTCCATGTTTCTACCCTGAGGATACTCTTACTACCCAAATCAAAAAGACACTAAACTTTTTGTTTTTAACCACATTTAAAATGACTAAAGTGAGAATGTCCTTTGCTTCCTATTCGTATTCCAAGTCATACAAGTTTCCTCAATTGCATGTAGAGTATAAAAGCTATTATTATCCCCAGTTTGAAAGTTCAACCTGTAAAATGCTGAGAATGTACCGATTCCTTTCCTGTAGTAAACACAATAGCCATTGTTGTGAGTTGCTGTTTTTGTAAATGGAGGAAGAGAGGAGAAAAAACAAAAACACACAGCCTGGCCTTGGCTTAACATTTCAACTATGTCAGTCCTTGTTGTGTATTCTGCCCGTCTGCGTAACAAAAACACACAGCCCAGGAAATAAAGAGGTGGAAGTCTAGTCAGGGTTTTTTTTTTGTCTTTTCCCAACCACATTCAAACATCTGTTCTTTTCCGGAAAAGTATGGGAGTGCTGAGATACAAACACTACCACTGGCTGTTGCTCTGGTGAAGTGGCTGCTTAATAGCTTCTGCTCACTATACAGGGACAAAGTGCATGTGTTCATTCAGGTCCCAGAAGGTGGGAGAGAGTGGGCCAGTGACCTTGCTGATTAAAAACATTCTCTTCTTTTTATAAACTGCTGATAAAACTCAAAACTGTCGAGGCAAATAAATCTTTCCCGTGTGTTATCATTCTATGTTGTGGTCAGAAAACTGAGCCCACAAGGTCCATAAATCATAAAAATAACCATTTTCAAAAAAAAGAAAAGCATCAACAGTGGGATATCCCAGGACATTTCTAGAAAAATAGAGGTGGGTCTGTTTCAGCGAATTAAGTCCTGAACGAAAATAACCTTTCTGTTCTGATCTCAAGAGGACAAGGCTGCAGTTTGCTGCAGTTATTGTTGTTCCTGGTGGTGGTGGTGTGTTAGACACAGCTAGACTACTTTCTCACCATATATGAGGGGAAGATTAAGACCCTCTTGTGTTTTCCACAAGGCCACTGCGGGTCATCCAGCAGATTGGGGTCGTACTCGCGGAAGTCCCCCAAATCATTCCCTGCCACGGGCACAAACACAACAATGGTTAAGCCACATGTTTAACATTTGCACTAATTCTTCCAATAAAATGATGGATGAGAGAAAACAAACCGCTGAGGGTGAGGAGTATGTCACATTCATAATGAAGAAGTTAAGTACTTGTTGGCAGTCAACTGACCTGTGTCCAAGCTGCTCTGGTTGCTGTTGGCTCGGCCCAAACTGAGGCTTCTATGGCTGGCGTTACGAGACTGAGAGAAGGACGAGGTGGAGTCGATGGTGTTTCTTCGACCACCCAGCGCGTTGGTGGGATACAGGAACTGAGTGTAGGACACAGTCTGCAGACACAGGTGCAGTTATAATGTTTCACAACAGCCCTTGTATTAATCTAGCAGGTTGAATAGGTACAATACATCTTTTTCACAGCAGCATTTTTGTCAAAACAGGAAAAGCACAGGTGGGACCAATAACATTAAAAGTGGTCAGTTTCAATAAGTGTTGCAGAATATAAATCATTTATTATAATAAATCAGATAAAAACTGTGTTGATTCACTACATGTGAAACACACAAGTGTTGTTGATACCAAAGAACCAGTGCAATGTTTAAAACAACCCGTTGTATATATATATTGTCCTCTTTGTCAAACTGTTAAATGGTTCACCTTGGCCATTTAAAAAATATATATATTTTATTAAGCAGCTGAAATGCAGTTTAGTTTTCAGTGTAACTTTGTTTTTTTCATTTGTACCTTTGTTCATTTCAAAACACTGAATGTGAGTAAATCATGTACACATACTACTAATTATACTAAATACTGAATACTGCAATTGTACTCACAATAGAACATTATACACCATTACTATTGTGTGCACCGGCTTTCCCCCCCCCCCTTATAAATAGTTACAGTAAGTATCATATTTATCTTGTCATCAATAATAACGATTACATTCCCCCTCCACACATCATATTTCTGCTGGCATCTCACCTTTCCATCGGCTCCTAGCTCCACCCCCTCCAGCCCGATCACCATCTCCTTGGCACTGACGCCTCCCGACGGGTGCCGCTGACGCCCTCCTCCTTCCAGCTTGACTTCCCTAATGAGCACAAGACCTTTAGAGCTTTCACCGCACACACGAACCTCACAGCTTGGTTTTAACTCCCTTCCCTTTCCTTAACCTTCTCGCTGAGGCCTGTTCTAGCTCACTTCCACATCTCTACCTCACAGATGGGCCCTGTATTGATCTGCGCTCATCAGCTGGCCTACTTTCTGTAATTGCCTGTGTATTTGGGTGCATCAGAGGGTAATCAGAAATAAAGAGCACCCTAGGGAGGGGAAGGATGGAGGGAGAGTACAGTTTCTTTCTAGCTGGCTGGTTCAGCAGCTGCCTCACCAGTGCCTGGAATGCCGTACTGCTGGGGGAGATTTGCAGGAGGTCAAATGCTCTGCTGAAGTGGAAAACTGCTGGAGACTTAAGTGTGTCAGTGGAGCAAACAGCGGGCGAGCCCTCATCTGCACACAATTTGTATTGGCCGAATAGAGATCTGTATTTTATGTGCAAACTAAATAGTAAAATATACTAATTAAATGATTTAACTTCACTTTGATGATAATGGGTCACTGCCAGTAGAGGCTGAGGAGTGTGTGCACTAGAGCTGCACAATTATAGCCAAACATTCTTCTTCACCTGAACTCTACTCTGGACTGCAGCCGCAACAATAAAGAAGGTTTTTCTGTGAGCAGAGCATTAACACAGTCCATCATGGTTATTTAAATTGTGGGAAGCCAAAAATGATGATCACGTTTAATATTTGATTAATTGTGCAGCCCTGGTGTGCAGTGACAACGAAGAAGAACGTGCCTGCAGCTCACTTTATTCTCACTTTGCCATACTGAATAACGGATACCAAAGAGGTAATGGCAAGCAGAAATAGAGTTCCTGAGATTTCTTCATGTGCTGAAATGTCTCTTGGACAGCAGATATTAAATGGTAACACTGTCTTGTTTTTGCTTTTTTTACTTATCCCTTAGCTTCCCTAGGTCAGTAATGCTTTCTGTTTAAAATGGTGCCCAGTAAACTAGAAGAAATGACACAGAGGGCCCTCACATGACTCCCCCAGTGTTTTGATGACATGCAAGGCCAATCTGTTATAATGAAAACAGTGTTATTTGGCAGACAGGCACGTCAGGACACATTGTTGACAGATGCATCGTAGACATGGAGATCCCCAAGCAGCAGACGTCTCACAGAACAGAAGAGATTAAATAAATAAAAAGGGACGGAAAAGCTTTCTTCGGAGAGCTCTAAAAAAAAACACAAAAGAAATATAAGTTGCCGGCTTCAGTTTGCTGAGAGTAACGGAAAGAAATGAAAAGGAAATGATAAGAAAAGCTTGCTATTGCTTAGTAACATGCATGAATAGGAATCTCTGGTTTCAAATATCTCAATGTTAGTAGTGTTATAATCTATGCAAAGTGCTCATCATGCTCTGCAAACTCTTTCTAGCGTCAAGCTAACTATATTAGCTAAGATAGTCTTGACCCTAGCTGCTTTGCTACCAAATACTTTACAGCTCACATAAACAGTTTAAAAGTTGGCTTGACTGGCGTGTAATAATATTCCCCCGCAGTCTGGCCCAAGCTTCACCAATAACACTAAATTTATGAGCGTCGGTAAATTATACTTTATTAATCCCTGCGAGGAAATGTGTCCTCTGCATTTCACCCATCAAACCTTTTACCCAGGAAGCCAACTTTTTTTACTAGACTCCAATTTCTAGGAGCGTTACCTAACATGCATGTCTTTTAGGGTCAGAGAAACTTAAGTATATGAGGAAACCCATGCCAACAGAGGGAGAACATGCAAAGTTTACACAGAGAAGCCACAGTCTGAAGGTTCGAACCCAGAACCATCAAGCTGTCACGAGACAGCGATGTCACATAAACCGACAACGAGAAAGCAAATAAGTGCATTTCCCAAAATGTCAAAAACACTCCTTTGAGCTAAATGATTTTGTGTTTTAACTGTAGGAGAATTGTCTACATGTTACATCAGCAAAAGTTGTTTCTGGCCATACACATCTGCACTGCAAACGTGGCCCTTTTTGTCCTCTAGTAACCTTAAAGACAGAGAGAAGAAAGAAACTACATGCAATCAGCAGTTTGGGCCCAGTCGTCTAATAAAATGTTGTTTTGCAGTTACAGCACTTAAATGAGCCAGACAAAGTCTAATGTTGAACTGTCAATTAACAGCCATGAGCAGCCAGATGTGTATATTGTATAGCCCTGGGACTTTATTAACCCTTGACCTTGCACTGATTGGCTGGCTTTGGGATTTCCACAAATGGATTGAGCCTTTTCTGCTCCTCACTAAGCCCCAGTGTGAAGCTTTCCTTTCTGTGCATTGCGTTCACTGGTGTTTATCTGTCCCTTTTCTCTTTCACTTCCTCAAAAACATATTGTTTAATGTGACCATGTCGTACCAGAGCTATCCCCATGCAAGCCCGGCGGGTTCCCATTACAAAATTAAACAAACATCTACAGATAAGCAGAGAAGTTTTCTGTTCTAGCACCAATAAATGTAAACTCTTAAAAACAAGGCAAAGATTAAACAAAAGTGGTTCATTAGAAACTGCCATGAGCCGTGTGCAGGGCTCACAGCAGAAACTCCGGTCTGCCAGCGTCGTGGATAATTAGACCAGTTGACAACACGTGAAAATAATTCAAGAGTTTCTAAATATAAAAAAAAAAAAACCAGGAACCCCCGGGAAAGGTGAGACTTAAATGCTAAAACAGCAAAGCCAGCGACAGTTGTAACAGACAGAAATGGGTTGATTGAACAAAAAGGAAGAGTGGCTCGAAGCCACCTGAGCCATTATGGGGAAAAGCAATACAAGCATCAAGCACTGGGCAACAATATAGTCTAGTTATATAGGAAATTAAGCCTTTGAAGCCCATTTCAGCCCACTGATTATTTATTTATCAAACCTTAAGTGGTAAAAATGCATCCACCAAAACCAACCCTTAGAAATGTATGCACCATTCAGGAGGAGAGTACATCCACAGAAAAAAAGAGCGATGAGAAAACAAAGGGAAAGAGGGAGCACAGGCTGGAGGAGGTTACAAAGTTCGGCATGCTGTAGGATACATACCCTGCTTGGCTACAATCTCGATAGGGCAGGACAGAAAATACACTATAGAAGGATCTTCTGCCACTGATAAGGACTATCCTATAAAAACAAAAATGGTAAAAAAGCTAATCAATATCTATCTGACAAGATCCACAGGTTAAAGTTGGAGCGAGTGTGCAGTAAAAATAAGAATGAAGAGAACGAGCTGAAACTTCAGTATGAGTGTGTGTGTGTGTGTGTGTGTGTGTGTGTGTGTGTGTTGTTCTGTAGTATTGTAGCATGTTGTCAGTGTTTCGGGAGCAACAATGATGCATTTCTGTTGCATTGTACTTGTGGAAACATGCATATAGTATCCAATCGGAGAGGTTTCCCAGTGAGATGACAGCAGTACACAGCGTAGAATACTTTAAAGGTTCAATGTGTAAATTCAGAGCCACCTGCTCCTTTAGTTGTCCTGTGTAATGCCCGTCTGTCAGTCAGCAAAAACTCTGAGAGCCGGTCAAAACGCTGCTGTCTTATAATCTTCACGTGGGGCTGATCCATCTGTGTTTACTGGGGACTAATGTTAATCGGGGGCTGTAGTCTGTGTAACGTTATATTAGTTTGTTTATTGGACTAAATCCAAAGTGGCAGAAACTAGAAAACTTTGAATGTAATCCAACAAGCTATAAAACAGACACAGAACACGGCTGTAATATTTACAAGCGAGTCAGACAGCTGCACTTCTTCTCCCTCTGGTCTGAGGGCAGACTGGAGCTACAGCGACTCACTATCACCTCTAGAGGAACAAGTGGTATTACAGGACTGGAGCTAGTCAGTTCATTTCAGTAGATATCTCTGCAACACAATACGAAGACGTCTTCGACATAACGTCAACACCGATACCTCTTCACATTCTGTTGATGATGTTAAGTAATTGTTTTAATGTTTTAAGTGCTGGCATATCATACACATTGAACCTTTAAGTAACACTACAACAACCTCAAATTACTTATTTTAATAGCTGCATCTCACAGACACGTGATGGAGCTTACTACTCAGGATATAAAAGACACCAGAGTCACAACATGTTTCAGTTAATGCACAAGCATTTCTTCTTAATAGTGTGAAAAATCCGGCTCATATGACGAAAAACATGTTTACCTATCAGGAGTCCTAATTTAACTGGAACTATAGAGTATAGGAGATATAGTTGTACTAACTATCTACCCTTCTACACGCAACAATTCAACTGGATAACCATTTTCTCAGAAAGCACCAGAACTGCACTCTGCATCACAAAACCCACTAACTCAATTAGATTTCAAATCCAAAGAATGTGACATTGATAACGATGAAAGTCACCGGAGCAGTAAACACTTCCTGGCTCTCCTGGCCTAGATTAAATAACAACACATCAACATTAACACCGCTGTCATTTCATTTATATTTAGGGGTTTGTGTAAACTGTGACACAATGACATGTGATTTAGCTTGCAGTAGTCATTTCATTGTAACAGTGATCAAATAAGCTTTAAATTGAATTAAATCAGGTTCTAGTCCGTGTGAATGGACAGGTTTCTCAATCGATTACGTTTCATTTAAGAGTCAGAATGCCATGCAGTGAATGGGCCTGGCCCGCTCGCCTACGATGTGGCTTGTAATGTGAGAAACACACAAACTGCAGTTCATTGACTGGGGCAGTCTGCCACTATCCACTGAGGACTTGTATTGACTGAGGGATTGCGTTGTTTGCCTTCATACCTTCCATTGCGCATATCATGTTGCCTCATGTTTTTTATGAAGTGGATCTTCTTGAAGCTCTTTGGTCGGGGTGAACCCGATAGGGTTCGGCATCTAAAATGTAAAAACAAAACACAAAACATCAGTACCTCAAAACACAGAGACACTTTGCCAGCGGGATACATTACAGTGAGCAGAGTGTATCATCAGTGACAAATACAGTAGCAGACAATGTGAACGGTATGTCTGTGCAGTTTACTACCTGCGAAGAGGAGCATTCTCCTCAATGTCTTCTAGCGTTTCAAGCGAAGAGCGCTGAGAAATGAGTCTTCGTCTGGGAAGATGGACAAAGGGGAGGTTTGAAGTTAGGGGATATGAAGAGACATCATCATACCAAACACAGGACCAACTGTCCTTCTGCAAATAAAATGCTTTTTAGAAGAACTGAATCCTCATAGTGATCTCTTTTTATTTGGGCGAACACAGACACATGGCTCATTGCAAAGCAATTTGATTAAAAGGCACAACACTAAATCAAACTCAATTCCGCAGCACAGCAATACCTACAATGGCAAGAGTGGGCACTGAAAAATCAATCAGTTTCCTCACATATTGAGGTCAGTGCAGCTTTTAGAATAAAACAAGGCATTCAGCTGTACTTTAACACAACACGAGAAACTGAATACCGTTTTCCAACGATAAACGATTGGTACAAAACCTTTCCCGTTATCTTTGTTTGAGGACTAAAAGCATTTTTAACCCTTTTTTTAATTTAACAAAAAAAAGTTAAACTGCTCTCTGCTCAAGTATAAGTATCCTAAAAAGTTTTAGAAAGTCTGATCAGAAAAATCTGATCAAAGAAAATAACCAACCTAAGAATTTGACGGTGCATTCGATGCCTCCTTTTGATACTTAACACTTTTCAATACTCGATGCCAAGGACACATTTCGGTTAGTTTTTAAAAAGCATTCGAGTTTGTTCTAAAGACATGGAACAAAAGTATGTGTGTGTGTGTGTGGTCACTAAAGGCCTTGGAACAAAAGGTCAAACAATGTTGTGAAATGATCACAGCTTCCGTCTGTTCTGTTACAAAAGCAAGTCGAGTTATGACAGAGTGTGTGGTCAATCATCACTCCTCAATCTTACGTATTTCACAGAGAATTTTCCAGGATCAGATCCGCTATGAGGATAAGGAGCTGGCTCGGCAAACACTTTGTGTAACACATTTTGTCACATATGGCCTTTATTTCACACTAGTTGCACGACTCAACAGGCTAATTCTGCTGGGCCACTTTTATATGATCGGCTGCCAGTTTAAGAAACAATCCCACATGTGATAGCTAAGTATGCCTGAGCTGTTCCAAAGTGAGGTTGTAATTGTATATTTAGCACCACAATAACAACATAATCCAACTCCTTAATCAGCCTTACAAAGTGGCCACATTTAAAAACTGTGGAAATTAACACATTAGTGGTCAAATAACAAAAAACGTGATTCATTTTCACAAGGCGTCAATCTGTCAAGTACTAAATAAATCTGCAGCAGAGTCCAAACAAATGTCTGTTCCCACCATGCATACTGTAGATCATCATGGACTGTGAAGTTCTTTTCACAATTCACAAAAAGGTTTGCGATGCTGTGGACCCTGCGAGATAACACCTAGCTGATGACGCTCGCCCTCCTCTTCACTGAGCCTTTCAGCCAAGAGGTGGAGACAGACAACGGAGCGTAAAGCAGAGTGGCTGGTTAATAAACGACAGAGCAGGAGCACAGATTAACAAAAGATGACTTCGTCCTTGAAGGTCTCCCGGGGTTTAAACCAACACAAGCGGAGTGAGCAGTGTATGCCGGAGGAGACGGGGTGAGATAAGTGTTTACATGACGAGCCAGACTGTTGGAAACCGCGAGCCATTATACTGGCTAACCTTCTGCACTGCATATTATGACCCTAATGATCATAAACTGGAAGGAAGAACATTAAGCTCTGATAAAGAGCATGACCAGAACATGTTTTAGTCCGAATGAGTAGATCAATGGGCAAACTGACATGGTTGTAATGAAGGGGCGTGACCTCTGCCCGACAGTCAGACCAATGGGATCATGTGATTTAAGGTCCGTCTGATGGAGGAGATAGCGTGGCTGATAACGATCGGAGACTAAAGATAGTGTAAGAGGACAAGGCTTCTAGCTTTCTCATGATGGTGCATCACTTCATACCTGAAACTACTTTTTGTCAAATGAAGCTTTTAGAACAATTTCGGTCTTAAGAAAACATTTCCATGATGTCATGCTTCTGTATTTTCATGTACTTACTTATGGGACTTACTTACATCTCACACACACACACACACACACACACACACACACACACACACACACACACACACACACACACAGAATGAGTTATCTTTGCTGTAATCATCCCTCTTGTCCACATCAGCCTTAAAAGCGATCACTTCTTAGCATAAATTGAGAAATCAACTGTTCTTGTTCTGAGCAAAAATGAATCTTAACAAGTTGGTATCTTCCAAAGTAACTGTCTTTTAAGTACAATTTCTTTGCAGAGCTGAAGTGTGGGGATAGAAACACAAAGATGGGATTTCGCACTAAAATGCTTGCACATTTGGAAGCTTTATTTCACTAACGTTGACGACTGGAGTCTCCAATAAACTACTGCAGCTGGATTTTTGCAGGAAAAGGAGGAATGCACAGTAGATTTTGTCCCATCTCTTGCAGTGCAGGCGTGATCGCCTTACAGCTAGTCCATACTACAGTGACCAATACCTCTGAACGTACATACAGGCATTAGAGTTGTATTAAAACTGACAGAAGAATCCAAACCTGTCCTTTAACTCTGCAAAGAGTGTTACCCTAATGTACACTCATTCTGTGCCAAAGAAGAAATAACCTCTTATTGTAGCCATCTGTTTCCATTCTGGGTGACGCTTTGTCATTTTTCCAGTTCAAATCCCAGTAAATTGTTACTGATCTTCAAAAATCATTCACCATTTGGCTCAAAGAGCATGTTTCCAGTTCACGAAAACACCGCTGAACTGTGAGGACTTTGACCCAGACACTGTAGATGAACAGCAGCAGCGGGACGTGTTTTTAATGCAAAAGATGTTTTCCAGGCCTCTACAAATCCTGGAAACAATAACACTGTCCAAGCCACTCATTCACCTCAGACCCAACTCCTACCAACCAGGGGTAGAACAGTGTGTTTCTACCCAGTTTGACATTAACAGGGCCTGGTCAGGAGCTTCAAAGAAGCCTCAATATAAATCAGTGGCAAAAGGAGCAACAATAAGCATCCCTCAGTAGCTCCGACACAATCCCAGCTACTGTCAAGTGATTTGACTTTAGCATGTTTCATAAACGGACTCCATGTACCATTAAGCTACTTCTACAGCGACGCGATGACATCCTCTTGCAATGAGAACGTTTAAAAAAAAAAAAAGCTATTGACAATCGTGTCCAGCAGTGCCATGCAATGAGCTATAAAACTCAAGTGGACTATTTAGATGTGGCGATTAAACAGTTTCACACGTACGCCCTGTTGGCAGCCTGCCACAGGACATAGTCTTCCATTTGAGAGGAAATAAATGAAATGTTTTCCGGACTTCTTCACACAGATACAGCCCAGACAAACGTAAATGTGATTATTGTGATTAAAAAACATTAATCCAGTCAGAGCAGTTCAGCCTGTCTGATCCTCCAAACACACCGGGAGTACGAATGGGATGCATCAGCAGATTTGAAAAATAAATGGGGGGGGGGGAGCGCTGAAGAACAGAGATGAAGTGTTAACTGTTCAGGGTGAGAAACAGAACGAGTCATAATGTGGAAATTTAAACTGAATGAAGAAAACATGCTTGTGACTCCATCGTATACTTGAAGTGGGTTTCTCTCACCGGCTTTTCTGAGTGTTTGGTGACCGCTCAATGGGAAGGAAATTGAAGCGTTCTTATATAATTCTGCGATTATGCCAACCATGACCTCAGCGAACAACAATCAACCTCATAACCAGAAGTGTGTGACCCAATCGCACAAAACTCCACAGGACCATTATAATGGCTTGTGCTGCTTGTGCTCCAGCCACAGCTGCCTCGTGAAAAACAATTGTGTTAAAATACTGTTAAGTATATGATGACTCGGCACTACCTAACGTGATAGGAACGTAGCTAAAAGGAGGACATAAGAAGCCCTGGGTATTTTTGTTTTTTTAAGGGGGCAAGAATGAAATTGAAAATAGCTCTACACCTTAGGCAGACAAGGCCAGACGGTAAGAGGTATGCTATATTTAAAAAGCTGCAGCTCTTGGAGTGCCGATTCATGACGGATGAAGGCTGAGGAGTGGAATGAAAAAGCTGAATATGAAATCATCCATCATTTGCATGCATTAGATTCTGACGAAGATATGGTCAAATGCAGCTCCGGCCTGAGAAAGTCTGTTTTGGCAGCAACATCAGAGGCTTTGCGACCTCCTGAATGGGAGCAGGACTGAGGGCCAAAAGTCTGAGGGGAGAGTGTGTCTGCGATGCCCCTGGGAGAGGAAGTGGAGGACAGAAAATACAGAGCGGAGAGCCAGGCTGCTTCTCAGAAAGCCTGGGCATCCTGCCTCTCCCAGCCAGGGACCTCTGGACACGTTTCCACCAGCTGCCCTCAAAAAAAACAAACCAGCCACTGTGCAAGAGCGCTCGTCTGTCTGCGCGCCGGTGGAACACGGCCACGCTCCATCAACAGGTTGCTTACCTCTCAACGTTAGAATTCATTTCGTGTGGACATGCTCCAAGCACATTCTAAAAGCAGGGTACAGTCAGGATTTAATACTTCATATGCAATTTACTGACCGAGCAGGAGAACGGATGTGTACAAATGAGTTGCCACACTGTGGCTCGGGCTGGGTGTTGAACCTCAACTTCCTATTTGGTACCAACCGAAATGTCTCCGTAGCACAAAGTATTGAACCCTGACGAGTACTGAAAGCTGACACAGAATGTTTTGAGAACACAGTTTTATGAGTTAAATCCTCAGTTTGCCACCTTTTTGACATTTAGCATTTGAGAAATTTGGCCACGTTTGTTGCATGGACAAATGTTTTGCTTTGTTGCAATGTTGATTAAAGTAATAAATAATTTGTGTATCCGCCCCGTCATTTGGTTCAGCTCCAAAATTAAACGGGTTCTTACTTTGACCCCTGCTACACCCTTCCACCACGTTTCAAAAACATAACCCCCTTGGTAGAGGACACAGACACACACAGACACACACACACACACACACTTCAGGTTTACCACCATGTGTAACTATCTGAACCAGAAGTTCATTCTTGTACACCGCAGTTGTGAGAATAATCTCACCACACGGTTCTTTTAGCATTTGTTCTGGAAGCATTTGATCTTATCACATGATTTTCCTCAGCAGATGAAGTTTGCCCAGCTGTCATGGAATTGTACTTTTCTTTTTTCCCTTTCTCATTTTTCTGAGCACTTTAAGGGTTTAAGGACTCAAAAGTTGAAACTCAAGAACAGCTCATTTTGGAACTTGTGGCGAGAGACTGTTCTGTCAACTGCTGTTTCCAAAGATCAAGAATAAACTTTCAATCTAGTCTTTTAGGTTACGTCAACATTAACAGGAGGTCCTTTAAGTGCTGAGGAAAATGGAAATTCTTCATCTTTAACTCCATGACAACTAGGCAAACACCATCTGCTGAGGAAGAGTGTGTGATATGATCCAAAACTCCAGGAAAGCTACTAAATTGCTCTGTGGTGAGGTTGTTTTGTCAACTAATGTTAACTTTATTTAGAGCCTGTGTTTTCGCTTCAACTCTGCTGCAGTGGATGGTGTTGTAATTGTCAGGGGATTGTGATTTTTAAATGATTAATGGTGTCTTTAGAGTTATATAACATCTTGAATCCTTCACTATCAAAAAGTACAAATGAAGACTTCCGGAAGCTGTTAGTTTGGCAGTGCAATTTCCATGAGGTCAGGAAGGGGAACTAAATGCTTATCGAGTGTTTCACCATGAAGCAGAGTTTCCTGAGAAGTCTGGCAGAGACACCAGAGGGAGGAGAAGATTTGATTAAGTGGAAGGCTCTGAGTGGACAGCAGAGCAGAGAGGATTTGACATTGACAGAAGATTGTGACAGTGAGAGAACCATGAGACGACTGTTACTGACAGTTGTCCTGCTGCGACGTGAGACCCTCCGAACTCTCCTCGAGCCTCCAGTGTGAAGACAAGAGAGAGACAATAAAAAAAAAAAAGACATCCACATGAAGCAGCAAGGCCCTGTAGCTTATGTAGTTGAACAGGGGTGTAGCGTTACAGGAAGTTAACATCACGCTGAGGAGATGGAGACTATCACTAAAAATAATCTGGAGGTATATTAAATTTAACAAAGAGCATGTGCACAAGTAAGAAAGAAAGAAACTGCCCAGTTCCCTCTCTTGGGAAACTATGTTACAGCTCCACAGCTGTTGGACCTCTGATCCTACAGCAGTATCTATCCCTGTAAAGACCAACAACCACCTGCATGCAGTAAATAAACAAACAGCTGAACTTTACTTTCTATTTCTGGGTGCAGGCAGACACCGTTGCTGAGAACCGAAAGCACCGTAATAAGAAATACTGCAAGGAACATGTTCATTCATTCAGTGACCTGCTTAATGTGGAAACAAAACAAACACTTTGTGCATTGGAAGATCAATATAAAAGCTGTTCATTATGGGTCCCACCTTTACTTAATAACCGATGCTCCAACATGAGAAATGTACAAAGAAACCTGACAATCTACTAATGTGTAATAAATGAAACAATAATCTGGTCGATACTGTAGGCTGGCAGTGAATAACAAAATAGCTGCAATGGGTTCTTCGGTGGCACCTTATGTTAGATAAGATTAATGGGCCTATGCTACATGATTTTTGAAAATATTGATAGTTGTCTGCAGGACTAATAAATGAGTTGAGCAAACATGCATGGGGACTGACTGTTCCTATGCATGTCTCCTATGATTCGTTTGGAAGAGGGGCATGGTTAAGTGTTTTAGTTTGCTTGCTTATGATGACATCGATGTACAAGCCTGACTGTGCAGATCCCGCACACACGCTTTTCACCTTTAACATCACCGTACTACATGTTCCCAAAAACACCAGACATCGTTGTTCACTGTTACCTTGATCTCTGCAGCTCTATGGCAGAGTTGGCTATCTGTCCGCCCTCCAGGCTGTAGTTCTGGGAGCTTTGCCTGGAGTAAGGTGCAGGTAGGATACCCTGAGTGTACGTCTGCAGCCTCCCTCTAGTAGATGCTGGCACCGCGGAGAACGGCGAGCTGAAAGTCGAGGGCAAGAAAGCGTCGCCCTCCGAGTCTGTACCCGCCGAGGCAGCAGCGGGACCCGTCCCGAAACTGGCCCGACTGCTGGCGAACAGAGCCTGGTTTGCAAAAGCGAGCGCCTGCGCGGCCGTGGTCGCCGCTGCCGCCGCCGCAGCAGCAGCTGCAGCCCCGTACACCGAGCGCTCCGGAGAAACCAGGCTCTGACTAGTCCTAGCTTCAAGAGAGTCGTCCTCTTCGTTTTGATTGTCTGCATCGTCTTGCACGGGTCGTCCATCCAGAGAAATGTTGCTGAGAAAAGACAACGCCGCTTGCCTCCTCCTCGGGTCTATGCGTTTCCGCGTATGCTCGATACTGGAGTGCTTGATCTGTAGTGTGGTTGTGGATGTGTTGCTGCTCGTGGCAGCCGCCATGGTCCGTTTCCAGTGATCCGAGTCCCCGCAGCAGCGATTCTTACCTTGCTGACATTAATATGGTGTTAATCGTGCTTGTGTTGGTTGAATGGTAGTGGCCTGTCTTTTTAAGTACATGCGCTTGACTGGGTGAAAACAGGGAGGTCACGTGTGTGCAGTATTGTGGCAGCACAGGGAAAATTTGGACCAATAGGCTGTCAGGAATACTTGAGTTTGTTTTTTTCTACCTTTTCCTGACTGCTGAAAGCTCCACTCGCTCGTGTAACAGTGTATGCCAACATTACATAAACACAAGCACGGTATCTCATAAACAGCCTGACTCGCAGAATATTAGTCTTTAAGCATAATAGTGACGTTTTCCAACACATTCCTACAAGAAGGAAAAAAAAACTTTGCAGCTTTCTGCATTTAAAATGTCACTGAAGCATGGCGAAAGAGCTGCTTGCTGCTTCGTCAGTGCGCAGGAGCAGATGTGTGCACCATGATCAATGTGCGGTGACAAAATAGGGCCTGGTTCAGTTTGTATTGAGAAAATAGATCATTTTCTGAACTGTACAAGTCAGCATCTCTGCAGCAATTGCGCCATCTTTCTGCTTGACATGCATTACGTGTGCTGTATTCCCCCCCACATAACTCATTAAATATGCCATCTAGAGGTTTGTTGGTGACACAACCACAGTAGTTTGTGCAGGGGCAGGCCCAACAAACACTTTCTGCTTCGGACAATGTTCTGAAAAACTCAGCCAAACGTTTAAATAACCTTCAGGAAACCTTTAGGGGATTCTTCCTGAAGGTTGTTTCAATCATTTAGAGAATGTGTGACGTTTTTGGTTTTGTTCAATTTTTAAATAACCTTTAGGGAACACGTTTTGATGAAGAGTTCAAGAGATAATTAGGCGTTTGCATTGTAATTGAGGATGTATTAATGTATTATATATGCTTATATACATTTCTCAAATTTAAGATAACTTTGATCCCAGAAGGGAAATTCACAGCCTTGTGGGGAATGCTGTTCATTCTCCAAATTAATTACAACGTTGTATGACAAAATGTGTTTGTTGTTTGCTATTCTGTAAATACAGTGATAAATGCTCCCTGCCATGGATGGGGGGCCCTGGGGAACAAATGTGTTCCTGAGCAACCAACGACTCCTGTTGACCCCTCTCGTATACCCTGTTTCCATGTTCTCACCAAATACATGTAGTGCAAGCAGCAGAACACACATGGCAGCTTACTAATTAAAAACATGCTTGAAAATTGTATTAGGGCTTACTGTGCGTCAGTTTTTGTTGATTTTTAACAACTTTGTTTAGAGTTAGAGACCATGTGAACACACTATGAAGTCAATTAATAAAGTCTCAACACTAGCTTTTGACTTGAGACCACACGATCATGATTAGCGTCGCCACGCTCCACATGTTAGTCAGTAACATCAGCACAGGATATGAATATAATGAAGCCTCTTTATCTCTCTAATGCACAGTACGGTACATCTACTGTGCTAGTCCTAAAAGTGATCTCATGTGAATTGAGCTGAACTGTGTCAATAATCCTAATATTCTTTAGTTTCATTACGTTGGTTTTTTTAACAGGTCTTATGGCTACAGAAATACCATATAGTAATCTGAGGACAGTGAGACGCCATTGCTACTGTTGTCACTAGAGTCTGAGTTGTCAATAATACCAGGTCACCTGACGAGTGGAAACTTTCAACAGCTGTGTCCGTTCAGATGTTACTTTGAACTTATTCAGTACCTTTATCAGTACCCTGTATAGTTATTACAACTTAAGTTAATCGCTCAAATTTTGGAAATGTTCACTGAAATCATTTTTGATCATAGACATTAAGTGTATACATAAATTAAATTTAAATGTTGCAGTCATGAGAAAACACAGTGTTGGTATGCAGTATGAACGTGCTTTGTAGACTGCCAGCAACATTGCACTTCTTTACCACTAGAGGTCCCTGTTGGACCTCAAACCTGCACTATGCTGCTGCATGTTTCCTAGAATCTGCATTACACAAAGGAGCACGTAACTCATTTGTATAAAGCCCCTGGGTGGATGTACATCATAACAGCAGCGTGTTTGTACCTTGGAACCTCTGGGTGTGTGTTTTATTGATTACTGAACTGCTGTGACTGACACAGGTTAGAGGCACTGTTTTATGTACACTCTTTAATGATTTTAGTCACTCATCCTTTAAGATTATGGTAATGATATATATACAGTACAGCACAACTGAACTATATAAATGTTGTTTCACTTGTGAAAAAACACCCAAAGACTACTTTTTGTACAAGGGAAGCGTCACAAATATTCAGAACCAGAATGCTATATACACAATATCTGCATTTAACATTTAGCTTGGGATAATAACACCATACGCTGCAGATCTTTGCTCTGATGCCTTTCTGTAGGCAACAATCATGTGTAGGAACGGCAGGTTCTTTGGCCCCAGTTAATCTGAGCGGCCCATCAGTCCCTGCAGCGCCGCAGCAAAGACTCCTGCCCTCGATGAGAAACTCTGAGCTTCCTGTGTTTGTGTGAAGTTTCCTACTCATGAAGTACTTCAGCACCTCATTGTGAGGCTTCGTGCACATGGCTGGGCTATTACTTTCACAATGATTAAAGACAAACATGCCAACATGCATCATACATTTTCCCTCACTGCCCCTAAGTGGTTAAAAACACAATACTATAATCGCTCAATGAATTGCATTGTACAGTCGTGCAATAATTATAATAATTCTCATTAGTTTGAAAGAACAATATGATTAATCTGCGAACAGGAAGTGGAAGGAAGAAGGAAAGATCAGAGACAATAATAGGGAAGTAAAATTTAGTCATCCAGGTATTTATTATTCTGTGAAAATCATGGAATTTAGCTTTAAATGGGAAAATCCCCGTCGGTGATGCACGATTAGTGTTTCTGGTCATCCAACGCCTGGGAAAGGTTTCACCCTTTTCTTTTTTTACACCAATAACATTTTGATCCATTGCAGAGTAAAGCAATTAAAATGCCTGCCAAGCTATTTCAGGGGTGCTAATGTTGCTGCTTGCCATAGTTGGTCTTGCTGGGACACACTCTTTACATGCATATGTCACACACACACACCTACACACACACACCTACACACACACACACACACACACACACACACACACACACACGCGCATGACAGCATCACCTATGTGCCTCAGCTGCACTCAAGCAAGACAACTATAACATACAAATGAACTGTACAGTAGAAAATGCTTCTTAATTCAACAAATCCCTAATACCCGATCCTCTACGATGAGATAATGAAATGGTTTGTTATTGTTAGATCTTTTGACACTGAATTCTCCCATATTTCCCAGTGGAGAATCATGTCCATCAACATTAGCAGCCGTGGTCAGATTAGGTGTGTGTTGATGAAGGATTTAGATAAGAGCGAGTGTGTGAGGCCCTCACTGAGCTTTCACACAGGGACGGCTCGTTTTAATGGGACCGGGGTCTTATCATAGGAATCAAAAGAGCTCCCTGAAGTTAACCTTGCAGGTTTTTGGACGACACTTATATAGCCCAGTGATGTACTCAGTGGAAAGGAGCATTCCCTTTCATAGGCGTGAATATTACGGGTGATAAGTGACTAACAAATGAAGAAATATGCGTTTCAGGGAGTGTTATTGAGTCAACAGTTTATAGAGTATCTGAGGAAGATTATGAGGAAGTATTCTGCACAGATTTCTGAGTGATACAAATAAGGAAGATCGATACCACTTTCATTTATGTGAGTGAAGACTAACTCTCTGACAATGAAGCATACTTCACAGAATGTCATCGTAAAACTATAAAAGTGGTCGTTATATTGAATAAGTGACGTGTCTGAGTATCAAATTCTTGCCATCTCAGAGACTGCCTGTTTGTGCCTGACACACACAGATATGCTTATCCTGGTTGTGTGTTAGTGCTCTGTGGTCAAGAGGGCAGGGCTGGTTGTGGTCGGGTCCACGGTTAGAGGAGGAGGGGGGAGGAGGCGTGGAGAGGTGGCGGGGTCTGCGGTCGTGGCCTGGGATTGATGACTCTGTTATAGGTTGTGGAGAAAGAGCCCACCCGCGTGCCACAGACCCCCACAACATCAAACATGCCGTATTGTGTTGATCTATGGAGATGGCTGGGCAGCACTTTCAACTGAGTCAGGCCAGGTCCATCAAAGGATTTATCTCTTCACAAGATTAAAGGGGGCCAAGGCGTCTGCCAAACAAAGGCTAACTCTGAGGGTCAGCCCAGGTCCTGAACTGGAAGATTTACACAACCTTCAGATGGTAGTAAGACCCAGAAGAAGATATTTCAGGCTCTGTGACGTCTGTAGTAAATTTGACAGCCTGTAAATGCAGTTAGCATTTAGCTAGCTGATATTCATAGAGTGATAGTCCACCATGATTGATAATTATCCATAAATATGATTTTGTCGTAGATGTCTCCGTGTGCTTGAATTGTAAATGTTCAGCAGTATCTGATGCTATAAACACATTAGCACACACTTTCTGTCTGACCGTGAGGCAGGCAGAGTTAAAGTTATTCAAAACCTCCTTTATATTTCTGACATGTTCCTGGCATCTTTCAGGATTCCACAGTCATGACGAAATCACTTTTTGGGAACATTAGGTCAGTTCTTTTTTCACATTTCCTTTTAAATAGTAAGATGGGATCTATAGTTAAACTTGTACGTGTAAATCTGAATCACTGTTGTACCAATTCATGTCACATCCAGTGACGTGTTCCTGTTGCTTTGACCTTTGCACTCTTTCCTATTAGTCACTTTGTAATGTTTTTGGTCTAGGAATGTAGGCCGGTTTCACTGTTGCACTTATTGTTAGATCCTCTGGGTAATTTAACAGCTAAATGCCCCCAAACAAGCTAAACTCACATAATGTCATGTGGAGTACAATGTGAACATTAATTATTAACCTCGTGTCTCATTTCACTGTTAATGTTCTTCCTCATCTTCCTTTTGTTCTTCTGCAGTTTGCATACCAAATGCAGACATGAAAAACAAATTTGACCGCAACTTGTTTTTGCAAGAATTTCCTACTAGTGTTTTTCTTTGAGACAAGTTTGCTCCTTTTAAGAGTATTAGCCTGTGTTTTTAGTAACATACTTTGCTGTTTTTGTTCTGTCTCACAATGAAAACACTCATTTATATTCATTTGGAATTGAGTGGGTGAGAGACATAAAGTGAACTTGTGGCAAGATATGATCGGACGACGTGGGCTCGCACACATGAACGTGGAGGTTTTAAACAAGACTCGACCTTGGGCGAGAAAAGCCTTAAATCAGGGTAAAACATTTGCAGGAATGTACCCTCACATAGCGTTTCACTTGGGAATATTTGTCTCACTTATAAAATCTGTGGTTGAGAGTGTTGGGTGATGTTAATGGAGGAGTGAGATGAAGGGAAGAAAATACTTTTATTTTAATTCTTTTGTTCCTCTTAAGCTTGTCAATCCACAATAACTATTAAGCAGAAGAGAAATGTGACCCGTGATGACTTTTTTGCACCTCGTCATTAATAAAGCTACTACACTGTTTTGATTGGCAGCCTGCAAGCCATTGTCTAGTTCATGGATAACAACAAGCATGCAGCGGAGTTTCTTGCTACGAGCTTAAAACAGCAACATTGGAGAGTCAAACATCATAAAGCAGAATTCATTCCTGCAGACTCTGAACTTTGAATGTATTTATGCAATGAGCAAATATCACAGCCTTTAATATTTGAGCTTGTGTAGGTGTGTGTGTGTGTGTGTGTGTGTGTGTGTGTGTGTGTGTCTGTCTCTTGGCCTATCTGTGTATGCACATATCAGTACTAGCACAGTGTTGCTACGTGCTTCACCACCAAGCCTCGCCCATAGTAGGAGGAGAGGACAGGGCAGGGTCAACACTGTGTGAGCCAGAAGAAACGCTGTGCCTGGCACCACCACACACTCACACTCAAACACACACTCTAGACAGGCAACCTTGGGAATCACAGCCAAAGCAGAACAGAATGTACATTGAAGGAGGTCGTCTCTCCTCTGCTCTTCTCCTTATTTTTCTCCTTACCCACTCCATCCTAACTACATGGTGAGGCAAAACATTTTTTCCGCTAAAAATCTCTAAACTGAGTTGCAAATTGATGGGTAAAATCAACTCTTCCTCTTTTATGTTACTTCCTATTTGCTTCACAATTGCGTCCAGGAAATCGAAACAGTTTGCCACTAAAAGGTATGGCTCGAAAAGCACTGGCTCCATTTAACTGTGGTGTTTTGTGTTTTATATCTTAACATCAAAAGCGTTTAAAGGTTTAAGAGCAGTACGCCATAATCAGGCCCTCGCCCTGCTGCTCCCTTCCTCCTTCAGTCACTGTCAAAATGTTTTAGCGTTGGAGGTCACATGGCTAAACCTTGCCTTATAAACACCCATCACTTGGTTTTACCTTTGTGTTAAATGTCCTGCTTTACCAGTGCACCCAATGAGTAGCAGATGAGGGGAGTTGTGTGCGTAAGGTTTATAGGTGTGCATGTGTCAGTCTCGGGTGTGCTGTCATGCAGGACTTCCAGGATCTATTGCAGGTCCTGGGACTTTAGAATTAGTATGTGCGGGAATAGTGCTCTGTTTTACAGACAAAATGTGAAACACTGCCCTTAAAAGTAACTGACCCACAGACCGAAGAGGAATCAAAGCCAAGGAAGCGAAAAATTAAAAACTTCTAAATACACACACAAAAAACTATCCTAAAAACGTTTAACTAAGTAATATGTTCAGCTCTTTTTGCTACATTAAATGATAAATGTTGGTTTATTATAACTGGGGTCTTATTTATGTAATTTGGGCCATTGTTCCTACTACCATCATTATATTGATCATAATCACAAATCAACAAAGATTAAATCATTATACAGATCGTCATTTGTAAACATTCATCACAGTTTACAGAGCAGCTCCCTGGTTCAACTTTGACCTAATATACTTGCTGTAGTTTTGAAAGCGCATAGTTGTCCTGTACAATGACAGATTACTACGGAGTGTGCTCATTTTCAGTTTTGTGCAATACCGAGCCCGATCTGTTGTTCCTAGCCCCGACAGACCTTGATGTTGCAATGTCATCGTGTTCCCAGATCTCAGCAATTATTTTTGTTAAGTACGAAGTTATCAATACCAAAAGATCCAAATTATGAAAAGGTGGAATAAACAAAATGTTATCCTTTAAAAAAATCCAAATGATGGCGTTTCCTGGTGGCCTTGTGATTAAGACGTATATCATATAACTGCGACGTCCCTGGTTGGATTCTGCCTTGGAGCACTTGTTACATGTCTCTGTCCCTTGTTTCCTGTCTGCATCGACACTGTCAACTATAAAATAAAGACAAAAAATGCCGAAACAAGAAAAAAGAAAAGAAAAAAGAGCAAATGATGTGTTACTGATATTATAAAAGTGTTTTTAAATGAACAAATTTCAGTCCTGCCTCGACTGCAAGCTCACCACCTTGTCCCAACAGCTTCCTGTTATGGATCCCTGTTGCTGTTGATGAGAACGGGTTGAGAGAGAGAAGAGAAAACACAAGCAGCAGACTTCAGGCATTCTACAACGCATTAGGTCATGAGAATTGGATCTCGTGCTGTTTAAATGATGAAATGGTTCACCAAAGGGACCTCGATTGAGGTCCACACGATTGGTCACCAAGAGGTCATCTCCATCCGAGAGAAGAGAAGGAATGATAAATACACTCGGCTCCACACAATTATTACATTTCGGTTTTCTTTTTTTCTCTTCTCCACTGTAAATGAAGTTAATCTTACTGTTTAGGTTCGAACATGAGCTTTGTCTTCGTGTGGGAATGTGACAGACGCGCAGAGAGCGACGAGGCCCAGAGAACAGAGAGGTCGTAGCCAGACATCGGAGCTATTTTTGTTTGTAGAAATTCAGAAGTGGTCCTGTTACCCTGGAGGCAGCTTGTGTTTTCCATATAGCTCAGCGACTTGGCAGGCCTACTGGGGCAGTTTCACATTGAGCCCCCCCCCCCCCCCCCCTCCGTCTCTCCCTGCCTCAAGCTCCTCTCTCCCCCTTTGCATCTCCCCCACCCTTCTGCCTTCCTCCCTCCATCCTCCCACCATCCTCCTCTCACCCCCAGCAGGAAAACGCTCGTGGCTCGCAATGGAGACAGCCTGACTGCGCAGGCGGCCCGGCAGATGCACTGGAGATAAGTTTGTGTGCGTAAGCTGGGCCGCGACCCTTGGCGGCAGGACATTGACCAGATCCTGTCAGTGAGAGGGCAAGAGCCGGCCTAGCACCTCTTCTGCTCATTTGCTTCTATACTGGCCCCCCTCCCCAACCTACTGTCTCCATGCCTGGCTTCCCCAGCAGCCCAGCAAGGGCCAGAGGGGAGGACAGGCCCCCTGGAGCCAAGACTTTCCTCTGGGATCCCAGACTCCAGCCCTGGTCTCCCGACACCTCCTGTATGCACAGTAGAGGTGCCACAAACACAGTCAAAACTCCGCCAAGCATACAATAGGTCCCCAAGATAACTTCCCCTGTCCCACGGAAAGATAATGGATATTGGTGTTTGACAGAGACGCCAAACCACTTATGAAAACACCATCCTTCATGCTACATCAGCACTTTTTGGTTTCTTTTGTCGTTGAAATGGTTTTAGAGGAAGCACCTAGGCTGGAAATGTGAATGATTTGTCATGTGAAAGTGTAGCTGGTGGCACCAAGTGGTTACTATAGGAGAACGCTGCTTAGCTTTTTGTATAGTCAGGGTTTTTCCCCAGCAGGGGTAGTAAAACAGGATTTCTTCTTGTCTCGAGTCATTAATTCAGAGAGTCAGTGAAGCTAAGAGGAACGTTACCTCTGACACCATGAGATCATAAAGTACAGAAACAAGGTCTAGCTGAATAAATGCTCCAACAAGGATGAATGTCTCTATATTATATGCAATGCCTTGCCTGCTTGGCACACATCCCTGTATACCAAGCAGTGCCTCTGATGTCCTGACTCCCAAGTAAGTGGCCCTAAAGGACCATGGGCAGAGATGAAAGAACTGGCACAACTTGAAATGTCATGGAGTATTAGCAATTTGATTGCTTTGAAGTAGAGATAATTAAGCTTTCACTAGTTTTTATCTCCTCCTGAGACCTATATTTAAACCAGCGCCATGTAGGTCTAGATCTTGCCAGCAAACCTCTGTGAACACAAATCAAGTATAATAAACTTTAAAAAGGCAATAACAGTGGTTCTGCATGTTTCAGACAATACAAATCCCTTACATTTGACACGACTAATCAGTTTGCGAAAAAGTTAAAATGTGTTGATCTTTCTGGAATTACAGATATCCATTGGTTTCTATTCATTTCTGTACCAGAGAGGCAATTCAATGTAAACATCCCAAAGCAATGTGCACCTAAAGCTACGGTTGGTAATCTTCAGAAACAAGCAAGAGTAAAGTAGATTTTGAAAGTATCCATCCGAAAACCCTTTTACAACGTAAGAAGCTCCAAAAGTCGCTAAAGCTAACGAGAAACTTGGCAGCTCGTCTCTTCAGGCCTCCCTTAAAATTGTCATTATGATCTTAAGCATATGATATTTAATAGGATATTTGTCATAGCATTTGATTTAGTAATTGCTGTCAGGATATAAAGAGAATTTCAACAAATATAACAAAAAAGGTGTTTGAAGATGACTAGCTTTAAACTGCACGTATTATTGCCATATGATCATATTGATATATGATATTATAACCTTGACAACAATAATGCAGGCTTATTTGATAGTCTGCTAATGGATTTTCATATCACACAGAATTTAATGGAAACAAAAGGCTGCCTGAAAAACAAACCAAAACAACAGTGTATCATGTATTTGGAAATATTAAACATAAATGTAAAGAATACATAATGTGTAGGAGCAAAGTTTTGCTGTAGTCTTTAGTGTTATTTAACAGACTTACATTCATCAGGCGGACAGAAACTTGATTTAAAAAAGAAATGTTGCTCCGTATAAGACGTTCAGCAAATCAACTTTATAAATGTGAGAATATGTCAATGTTGTGTTTACAGCTTGCTGCGCTGCCCCCAAGTGGCCAAAAAATGAACTAATGCAGGTTTGACCTAACCCTTTTAAAAACAGAAGGAGGTCTTCTTTTCAGTTAAACATCCTGAAATGAGGTTTTATGTTTAAGTTTTGCAGCATTTGGTAATAACGCAGAAAACAAGAGGAATCAAAGGTTTAGTTTCCCATTTTATTGCAAAGTCATCAATGTATTCCAGTCTGTTACAGGTTAAAGGTACTTGTGACTCAAATCACAGTATGCTGGAAAGAAACTAAATCCATACCTCCTTCTGCCCTGAATCATAACCCACCACTCGAATCATCTCGCACCAGACAAGCGACTCCTCCACACGGGGCAATAAGTCGCTGAACCCAGCTGCTCATAGCGGAGAGGTTAAACCTAGTTTGTCATCAGATTCCAGTGGGAGGGATGGATGAAGACGTTGTGCAAAGAGCAACCAGGCCCATTCACAGACTCTTACCAACACCTCTTCTAGGAAATCTCACCTCATCCCTTTGAAAACCAGAGGCTTCATGTATTCCGACACGCTTACTCCTCTTGTTGCTTAGTTTTCCAGAAAAAATGTATATTGTGGTAACTCTAAAACATCATCTGTCTCCACCCAGAACTTAAAGCTGAATTGAAGTTGTCCTGATGTTGGTTTGGTGTTGCTAGCTCCGTGATGACGAAACAGATGGTTTACACAAGCCAGTGGGGATTCATTTCATTTCTGTGCAACACTGAAATCAGCAAAAGCTTCCAGCCAGCTGAAGGTATATGTGTAGTTTCTTATGACTCAGAGATACACCTGTCCAACACCAGCTGATGAATGACATCCAACACGCAAGGCTTTTGACTTGTTGACTCTGGTGTCAGTCAAAACATTTTAGGACATTTACCAAAGCTGCATGTTAGGCTAAGATCAGATGACATGTTATCAGTCCGAATAAGGCTTGACCCAGAGACTTGGAGTGTTGGGAAGTGTGTAGAAAACAAAACTGTATCTTTTATCTACATAAAACAGTTGTTTTTGTTTTAAGTGACTACACACTTACATCGGCAAAGATTAAATGTTCTTTAACAAACACCCACTGCATGACGGTGAACATTGTTGTGGTCTGAAAGAATAATGTAATGACAGACATCCGTTTGTGTACAGTCACGCTCCCTGCTGTCCCTCTATGAATGTGCTGTTGCGTTGCACAACATGTGAGAGGCTGTGGTCCAAGGTAAACATCGTCATAACATGATTCAGCCTCAAATTATTGAGCGTTGCTGTCACAGTAACAATGTCCGAAGATTGTGGTTTTTTTTCCCCCCCTTAATGTCATTATAGGAATGTAGTGAATGCATGTTACAGTCTGATGTCAGGGTCGAGACATGCAGCGTAATCTGAATTAGCTCCACTTCAACCTATTTCAAAATAAAAATGTATTTAAGTCATTCTGAATGCACAACTTTTACTTGTTATGGTGCATTTTCACATTTTGGTGCTGCTTTACTTTAAGTAAAAGTCCTTCTTCCACCACTGCTGGTGGTCTGCATCACAAAGACCACTGATATGATAATCTTCTTTAATCAGCTCCTTTAGAGGGAAATGCATTCACTGTGTGTTGCAGATATCTTCCCATGAGATGATATCGACTGTTTTCAGTTTGTTTTGTTTTCTGCTATCACAAAAATTAATGGAGAAATAGTTACACTATAACTCACGTACTTCAGTTTCAATTAGCGTGTTAATGACCATGTTCACGAGGGAGTGTCTTGTTACAATTAACGTTTGAACAGCCTCATTCCTGAGCATGACGCTCGGCGATCAAGGGAATATGATTTCTGTTTTTGGGAGCTTGTCTTTCAGCGCGAGCAAGTTTTTGCTACAAAGCTAAAAGATTGAATGAATTTTACAAACATGTTGGGTTACTTCCCAGATTAGAAGATCAATGATGTTTTTTTCCCAAACTCTTCTCAGACCGAGAGGGGAACATTAGTGTGACAGATGTGGCATATTTGTTAGCGATCCTAGGTTTTACTGAAATACATCTTTGTTTCATTTGGATAAAAGCTTACCATAAATGGTTGATAACTGACTTTGCAGCTTCAACACAAACCACACCTCATTTTAAAATATTGAATGAAATATTATTTTCTTTTAGGCTATGTATTTGTGGATCTGTGTATTCATTTTGAATGCACCATATTAATATTATTAAAGCGATGGTACCAGACCTCAAAGTAACTTCCATTAACACCTTTAAGGCCAGCTAACATACATTATATGAGTTTATTCTTGCAGCTGTAAGAATGCCAACCATCATTAAAGAAAGTTAATGTAAGATAAGCCCCAATTCCTATACTTTAAATATCCTTTATCTTGCCTCTTACTTTAAATCCAACAATAGTCAATTCCAGGTGAAAACAAGGAGAGAATACACACGGTCCTGGCAGCCACCGGCCTTTCAGTGAAAAACATCAAGTAGAAAGACTGACATCAACATCCGCTGACTAAACGTGGAGTAGGTAAAATATTGTTCTCTGCTGTTTACCTCACACACTGGCTGCCCTTTAATCTCTAATCCCTCTCTTAGCCCTCAGACAACACAGGCCAGCGGACCCATTGTATGGAATTCCACGTCGCTCTCTCAAGGTGTGTGATTAACCCCTACTGTACATAAGAGCAAACACCACATCAAAGGCAACCACAGAGGGTGTCTGCAGGTGACGGGTCAGCAGGAGGTGAGGGGTCAGTCGCAGGCTGGCAGAGCAGCCAGTCTGAGCAGGGATGGAGAAAGGCTGAGTGGAGGACCAGGGTGAGAGTCTTTACTATTGAACCCCCACTCCTCCACTGTAGCTGGAACCAAAGTGTAACCAAATAGTCCCAATGTGCCTGTTGAAAAATGAGCCAACAAACACTGCCGCTGCTCATAATGCGATAAAGTAGACAAGAGATATTCATCAAAGGATTGGCCGAGTAATCTGTGAGTCTGACGTATGCAGTGATGTTGAGGAGCTGTGCTTGTAAGGTCTTCGTCTAACTAACGTAAACGTAAACACATTATAATGTAAAGTATGCAGACAATATCCAGTATCAATATACATTGAATGTGACGTTAAAATCACATGAATGCACAGACTATAATGACATATAACATGTGCTTTTGTTCTCATTACTCTCCCATGTTTCACACAATCACAGAAATGTTTTTACTTTTTAAGGCTTTGCTTAGTTGTGGTGTCTCAACATTTTCTTTTCATTTGTGTGCAAGATTTTTACGCTCACATGTACCTCTGGTGAACATTTTAAAACTCCAGATAATTACTGTTTATTAAAATGTGGGTCTGTTTTCTTCGGTGGACAAGAGAGTTCAATGCTCTGCAACTTGATATAATATCTGTAAATAGAGAAACCACTCACCAATGTCATAAATCATAGGAGAAGTCCTGCAGAAATGCAGAGAAACACGACCAGAAAGAATGTTACAACACAATACAAGTTTCCTGGGGAAATAAAACATTGACCAACACACTGACCTGACTGTAGTTTCACAGCTGATATTTTAGCCTCCAAGTAAAAGATTAAAATAAGTCAAGTTGAAGCAGTCATTTGGTGAGTGTAGTATTAAGATAACAGATGGAGATGATGGCTAAAACTGTATTAAAACAGAATTATCTTTGAAATATTGTAACTCTACAACAGCTGATCTGGTTGTGGATGCCCTGTTAGACAGTAGAGTCACACACTGGACTCCATGACCATGTAAATAGTACCTTAAACGGCGGATAGTTTAAAGTGCATATTTTCCTAAATGTGTCCCCCACAAGCGCATTTAGATGCAGGTATCTTTCAATTCATAGTGGGGTGACAGATTTATTTAGCAGGTGTTGGCACACATGTGGAGCCAGGTTGTGAAATGATGTTACTCTGTATAAACAGTCAGCACAAACATACACAAACACACTCACACCTCTTCCCACCAACAGAGAATTCACCACAAGACCACACAAACTGTATTGACACCTTGCATTTCTTTGCATAAACACTGCTGCTATTAATTGAGCTCACGCTGTTTGTATGCTACTCTGCGTTGCTAGTGTGGGTTTTGGGGAACAAAGATATTCCAGACCCCTCCTCCTCCTTCTCCTCCTCCTCCTCCTCCTCCTCCTGCTGCACTAATTGAGTGATTCAGAACAGGGCTCAGACACGCCGCCCCTGCGACTCTATCTGACTGGGATATTATCGGACTGGCTGTCAGACGAGGGTCCAGAGCAGCTTGAGAGGAATGCAGCCTACAACTGTGGGCCAGCAACAGACCCTCTACTGCACACTGCAGACCCTCAATTCTCCCCCCTCCTTATTCCCCCCTAACCACCTCAGGCCAATCAGTCAACAGGACCCCAGGGGCCATTTTCAAAAACAATCACTCTCTCTAAGTAGTCAAGAGGTGCCAGGGCTAATTATAAACAAACTATTGATGTTCTAGCAAAGGATTGCGCTAGACTGTGCCAGTGCAGTAAATGTTTGTGTGTGCGTGCATGTGCGTGCATGTGTGAGCGTGTGTGTTAGGGTCACAGGAAGGTTCTGCTTGACAGAGCATTCAATTGGCCATTTAACAGACCTCACCCGAAGTGAACACTCCGTGAAGACGGCTATGGACTTCGAATGACAAGTGCTTGGGTTTCTCTGAGACCAATAGCAAGTAACTGTAAATAGGAAGACATTTTTTTCCTTATCTTGATTCACACACGTGTGTCGGTGTTCAGTGAACTCAAAGCAAAGATTTTGCAATTCAAATGCAATCAAAAATAAGGTAATTGAGGAATGAGTGCAAGGTTATAGTCAAATTCACTAATTAATTAAGAAAACATATTCAGAAAATATTCCAAATATTAAAACTAAAATTGAAGCTTGAAATAATAGATGTGTCCAGAAGTAACCAGGATGTTGCAACATATGAATATTTCATATCCACAGCCAGGCTAGTGGGATCTGTGAGGCTGCACCAGAGCACATGGAGGCTTTGAGCTAAATGCTAACACACAAACATAACTCGTTCATAATGATGTTGTTAACATTCTGATGTTCAGCAGATTTAATGTTAACAATGTTGGTTATGCATGTTAGCATGCTGTAGTAGAAGGGCACTCGAAAAGCGCAGACCTGCGCCATGACTGTTTCCATAAAGGACAAATAATGCAAGCACCCTCCACCGAGTTTCATGAAAATCGAATGAGCGGTTGTTTTCCATAATACTGCTGAAAAACAGACAAGCAAACCAACAGACCAGAACAAAAGCATCACTTCCTTTGTGAAGGTAATTAGCACTAAAGTACAGCTAAGGCCGATGGGAATATCTTTAGTTTTTTAAGGTTTTTATCATAATCCTCAAAATTAGACCAATACAAATGTTGACATGATGTTGGACCTATAGATGAAAAGTTGAGGGATCACCAAATGTATTCCAAATGGGGAACAAGAAAGTCTACTCTCTGGGTAATATGAATGTTTGTCCAAAGTTTCACGGCAATCCATCCAATAGTTCAGATATTTCAGCCTGGAAGTGGTGGACTAACAGACTTTTCCCCAGAACTATGTAGAACCTTTTGTAAAAATAGTACAAAATGACTGCTTCAAACAAAAGCTCATTCCCAAGTCATTAACTTCAGAGTGACACCCAGCGAATCTGGTTTCACCGCTGAGTGTTACCCACTTTAAAATAATGTATTTCGGTCTAAATCATGTGATAAGGTTGCGTGGTGCTGGTCTGTGCTGTGTGACGGAGACAGAGAGCAGAGTGACAGACGCTCTGCAGAGCCAGAGAGTTCCATCCTCCTCCGGTTAAAACAACAGCCTTTTCCTAAGAGCTATCGCACTATGACACATGGTCTGATCCAAGAGAGCCATATTTATTTTGGTTTGGGCTACATTTCTTTCGTTTAAGTAATGAATTAAGAAAACACAGAGCCTGGCGCTGCGATGTGGAGATGTGTGGGAGAAAGCTGCGTGCACTGTCTCACCGCAAACGGGAAAGGAATGGAGTTGGGGCGTGAGGTATCCAGGGATAGGAGCCTTCCCCTCATCCTTTCATCCTCTCATCCTTTCATTGCTTGACCCTACAACCTCTCTCTCTCTGCTGAAGTCATGTTTTCAGTCCTCTGTCTCACACAGGCAGCCAAACTTGGGAGGACTGGATGAAGTGGGAGACAGAGAGTAGTGGAGTTCAAGGGAGTGGGTGGGTGGGGGGGGGGGATGTCTTGTGAGCAGTCTAAAACACTTAATGGCAGAGAGAAGACAGCAACTGTGTGTCTCTACATGATACTAGTAAAGGAATCTGCATTAGCTTGTGTATTTGTGTGTGTGTTTAGGATTTGGGCAACAGGTCAGCCAAAGAGAGTCAGGAACAGCTCCCTCCCCTGAACACCCTCCACAGAACACCTTCTGCAGAAGGGTTAAATAAATGTTAGTGATGTGATAACCAGCCTGTTTATTGAGGGGCCTCTAGCAGGACAGCTAGTAGGCCTGCTTGGGTTTCCTCTTTGATGATGTCATACTGCCAGTCCACTACACGAGGCACCCCTTTCTTTCTTTCTTTCTTTCTTTCTTTCTTTCTTTCTTTCTTTCTTTCAGAATCTTAAAAGTGTGGCATTGTAAAAGCACCCAGCGAAGAGACAGAATCTAAGTTTTCTTTTTTACTTGTATGAAATCGCATCAATGGTAATGTACGAAGTAAAACATTCAAATATTCTTTAGTGTAGGTTTCAGCTGCTGCAACTGAGACCTGTAAAGTGTCCAGTTTTGCAGAAACACATTGTGACAATCGCTGTAGAATGACTGTAATTCAACACTTGGCTCTGAATTCAAGGCCAGTATCCTCTTAATCTTGCCAAATAAGTCATAAGTCAGCAGGCCTGTTTCCTCTGTTTTTAAATTAACGAATTACAAGTATGTTTTCTTTTTCTTCAGACTCTGAAGCATGACAGGCATTCAGCCTCTCGAGGAACAATGTGAAACCAACACGTTTTGCCGACAATATTTATTGTCCGTGTTACATTACATTGCACATGTCACCTCCGAGCTCACTAATACAATGAAATGGCAGCAATAAACTTACTCCAAAAGGCAGCTACAGTGACAACTCTGAGTTTGCCATCTTAGGGTTAGTGAACAGAGTTCAGGTTTAAGCCTGTAAGTTAGCATGTAACATGCACTCACCACCATTGTAGAGAAATAAAAGCAGTTTTACCCTGCAGCTCTGTAAGGTCACAAAATACGAGCCTTAAACGACAACAAGAAAGTTTGGCTGAATTTAGAACATCTATGACGTCTAATATCACCGTCTGAGTCAACATGTATGTTTAATGAGTTCTGCAGTGCTACAGGGCGCCTTCGTTTGTACATCCAAATATATTATGTGGCCTCACTGCACCATAGAGATGTTTTTTTATGCTGATAACTATAGCATAGACCTAGACCATGCATGTGGGAAAACAAAGTAGAAATAGCATTGTAATCATATTTCATTGGCAAGAACATAGTAGCATGCTCATATATACAAACAAAAGGAGTAATTAAAATCCAATGCTTCATTCATTTCATACAAGTAGAGCTTCAAGGTCCAAATTGTTTGATTTTGAGTCGGGAATAAAAGACCCGGTAAGATATTTGGATTCAGCAAATACTTGATGAGTGAATGAGGAGGACACATGCCATACATTTTATAATATAACACAAAGAAACTGTCTTCATCTGTTATCAGAAAGTATCATGTTCTATTGTAGGTCCCAGTTTAACAAAATCACACAGAAAGCAGCTATAGGCAACACACACACACACACACACACACACACACACACACACACACACACACACACACACACACACACCTTATATTTTTGGTGTTGTAAAAAAATTCTAAGTAGTTTAATGTGTGTACTGGTACGTAATACAGTACACCCCGATAATGTTGTTAAGGAGAAAAGCTTTGAAATTAAATCATGACATGAAATTATCTCCTCTGTCACTCACCCTCATTCTGTACATACCTCAGTGCCTCTGTTTTAAACACATCATTGAAAAGGTCACAGAGAAGCTTTTAACCAGAATAAATACAGATAATAAAAAGAAAAGATATACTAATGTCCACATTAAGAATCTGCAGTAATGGGGTAAATACTCTTGGATGGTACACACACACAGTAGATTCACCTACAACCTCACTGATCTGACACAGAGATACACAGCAGACAACAATAAATGGTGTTTTCACCTGGTTAATAAATTATGCCAACCTCTGGATTTTTTCCAAAGAAACACTCCACATAAATTCCCCCTTTAAAAAATGTTCCAGCCCTGGTCTTTTTTTTTACGTCCATGCGCGTCTTCACTTTCTCCTCCTTTTTCCTGTTTCCCAGTGAAAAACACAAAGGGTGAGGTCTGGAGGTGAGTTTCAGTTCGAAGTTTAAAAGGGCGCCACTGAAAAACCTTGGCAGGTGTTCAACAAGTGTGGTGCATTTATGATAACACTCAAGTTGACTTGGTGCTCTTGAACGCTGGTTGTAGATTTAGTGAAACTGAAAAGAAGAAAAAAAAAAGGCGGGGAGATATGAAGTGTGTCTGCTGTCAAGGTCAGTTTGTAAGTTTGTGTTCAGACTCCTTTACTCGGCTTATAACAAAGCCTCACAGTGAAGCTGCAGCAAACAGCACAGTGTCTGTGTGTGGACTGTGGCCAGCCAGTTGAATTGTGCAGTGTAAGTGAAAGCTTGACCTCATAACTGCTTAGTGTCAATACTGCAGGAATTCACTGGAATTTTGTTTTCATAAATGAGGACAGGAAAGGGTAACAGTGGAGGCATAAATCAGGGAATTTTTTTTTTCTCTCTCAGAATAAGTGACTGCATGAGTGTAATAATAAACATCTCAGGCAGAGATTGATGTCCGATGGGCCTGAGTCAGAGCACGTAGTTAATAATCCGTGCGCGGGCTGTGCCCACGTTGGGCACCGACCTGACTCACAATTCCCACATTATTCGGGGGCGAAGCAGGAAGAAATGACAGACATAATTTCCCTGTGATCAAACATTGTTGGTCCGTACATTAACACGACCGATGCAATCTGTACTGGGCACAAAATAATTGAATGTGCTGAAATTTGGAACTATTTTGAGGTATTTCCTCTCTTTAGAGCAGCGGGGCAGATTGGCTTAATTAAGGAGGGAAAAACAGGAAGTTTTAAAGTCACGTCTATAATTAATTGGTCGCCTCAGCCAAAGGGTCTGCCTGGTCAGGGCAGCATGAGGAAGCAGCTCTGTTGTTGTGCTCAGTTACTGGGTTCACATACGATTTAATACAGTCAATGCTACTGGGGATGTTTTTAAAAAGGAAACTACAGTTCATTACAACTTGAGTTTATTTCTGTAGGTCCGGCCATCCCTTAGAAGTATTTGCTGACATCTTGGAAGGCAGCAATATTGTTTAAGTATATCCAAAGAGGTAACAAACACGAGCAGTCAGATAATCACATAAGGTGAAAACAAGCTTGTAGGTAAAACTAACAAACTGGTAAAAGTTGTTGCCTGCAATGTTGCTAACCATTGCTCATTGCACAGGAAAAGTGCAAGTGCACAAGTGTAACCTGTGGGGAGACTCTCCATGGACCGCTACAACCTGTAGCAAATGTCTCATGACAGATGAAAACATGTGAAGGTTAGGGTTCAGGAGCCTTGCTAGATGTTCTACTTGTACTGTTTTCTATTCTTTTGCCTCTTGTTTATTTTTGACAAAACACTGTGATTGCAATGTAATCAATACTAAAATGTTCAAGTGTAAAAAACAGTTCTTTGAGAAACAAACTAAAGACAACCTCCCTCACAAAATATAAAAAATATCTTATGACTATTCAAGCAAAAGACTTCTGAAGACTTCTGTGTAATTATGTCTATTTTCACTAAATGTTCCTTCAAATGCATTAATGTGTTGGTCTGTTGAACTGCAAAATACTTCCAACAATTCTATTCAAAATATAAAATAAAAACCAGATAATGAAGAGGAAACAGCTCAGTGTTATTAGTAGTAGAAAGACAAAAATCAGGGCGTCCCAGCAGCTCAACCGATAGCACAGGCGTCCCATATACAAAGGCTTAGTCCTTGCCGACCTGTGGCGTTTGCTGTATGTCGTTCCCTCTCTCTCCCCTTTCACAATCTGCACTGTTCTATCATAAAGGCATGAAAAGCCCGAAAATATAACTTACATTATATTTTTTTTAAAGAAAGACAAAAATCTTCAATGTTCAAAATATAAATTCTGAATGAAATATGTTTGTTATAACACCCTCAGCAAGTGTCATCTATAAGATAAGACTGTATTAATAGCTTGACAAGCCGGCAGTAAACATGCTAGCTCACTAGCGGTAATGCTAGCACGGGTATGTGACATTCGCCATTCAGTTTAGTTTAGTTTAGTGGTCCCTCAAGAGTCTCCTAAGCCGTGGAATATGTTTGCAAAGACAATTTGGGTTGTAATTTTACAGTTTGCCTAAAGTTCTCTACTAAAAATGCTGGTTAAATACAGCATGGGAGTTTGTTTACAACCTGTATGATCATCGGACTGCTTTAAGCTTGTTGCTCCAGTGCCTCCCTCGTTGTGATAGTTTTCCTGTTAAATGTTCACTTTGTGCATTAACTTCAAAATGAATAACACGTATTTTTTAAGGCTATTTTTGTAAATGTTAAAAAGAAACACTTCAAATCTGACCACAATGGCTGGTGAGATTTTAATGAGCAGCTGTATACTCTGTTAGGGAGCCTGCCATGCGTCAGCCTGTTTAATATTTTTGATGCTGATTTGGTTATCAGGAGTGTTCGTAAGAGGTCTCAGTGGAGAGACGGCCAATCAGCAGGCAAGAGAGGAGCCTCACTGAGCTCTTCTGTCAAGCTGCTGCATCCTGCAATTCATCCCCCGTCTTCACCGCGGCGGCTGTACTGCTATCTTGAGCTCTAGATGAACATTTATTACATTTCAAGTCTTCAGTGAGCCAAATGATGTTTACACAAGCATACCTCGTTCTAAAGTCCAAAAGTCTGAGATGCTGTGATGCATTCTGGGTAGGAGGGGGCTGGTAAAAATCCCACCAAACTTTGGTTTGACCCAAATGACTATAGCTATGACTCCATGCAGACTCTCTAGAAGCCTGGAGACTTTGAGCTGAACAACTGATACCAGTCAGGAAGGTTTCCCGCCAGCTCTTCATCCAAGTCAAACACAGATACAGACACACAAGCACAAACACACAATGAACTTCATGGAGCCTGGAAAAAATCCCCCTTAGCTGTTCGTTTCACACCAGACCTGAACAATACAGATACTGGCAATGACAAATCTTTGACGGTATATTTCTCTGAACTTTTGTCTGCGAGTCCTCTCACAATCAGGATCGACTTCTGATCATACATCACCAGGAGAGAATTTGCTCTCCATGTCGCCATAATGATTAGCATGTTGCTTGCTGACATATGTTTAATTGATTAAAACAGGCCTGCTGTGATTTCACTATGTTTTGTTTTTAAAGGCCCGGGTTCTGACAGAAATACTCCGGGAAGTATTGCATTTGGCGGCGAGCTCGGGTTCCCATACACGAGAGCGCTGAACTTAATTCAAAACGCCTTGGACACAAGGCTGACTGTTGGGCTAGTAGCAGAGGAGAGATAGCTGTAACCTTGCATTGAACTCCCAAGAATCTCAGCGTACTCCTTGGATCACGGCAGCAGAAAATACTTACACAAGATACATGATTTAGTGGCTGATTTTCAAAGCCCAGACCCCTTTAGGCAGAAGCCTTGGTAATTAAATAACTTTTCCGTTAGAGAGTAGAGCACTTAACTGACAATAATGCATTCTCGAGAAATATGGGTTGATTAGATCGTCAAATTGTCCCGTACATTACATACTTTACTTTGTTCCTGCAAATACACAAAGCATTAAAAGAAATGTTTTATTGAGAGGGAGTTTACTGAAGAGTAAGGGGACCAGACGAGAAGTAGAAACATGGCTTCATGGCCACAATATCAACAATATTTTAGCTGTAATGTTAAATTATGTATTTTTAGGCTTCAGTTTCCATTTTAAACGTCTAATAACAAATCATCGTTCAGCCCACATGCCGCTGCCATCCACAGCAAGTTGGTTCATTTTAATCAAAACATTAAAAACTAATATTTTCATGACATTTTCGTATGAATCAGTTTTTGCAACTCCCTGTCACCAGCTGATAAACGCAGCAGCAACAAAGCATATCTCAGCAACTCATGCATGGATTGCCATGAAGTTTTGTGCCAACATAGATGCTCCCCTGAGGATGAATTATGTTGACTTTTACTTTGGTGATTTTTCCTCTTGTACACCAATTAGAACGTCAATTGTGGTTTTTAGTTAAATATCTCAAACAGCTATTTAATGTATTGTCAAAAATGTTGGTGAACACATCCATGTCCATGATGATTTGTAATGACTTTGGTGATCCTCTAACTTTTCTTCCAATAGCGTATGTCGTGTTTAGTGCTAATTATCAGATGTTAGCATGCTAAAGCGCTTAACTAAGATGGAGAACGTGGTAAACCTCCTTAAATGCTAAACACCTGCATTGTCATTGGGAGTGTGTTAGCATGCTGAGCTTAGCATCTAACTCAAAGCACAACTGTCTTAGAGAGCAGCTAGCACGGCTGGAGACTGAGTGAACACACAAAGAAAAATAGAAATCTTAACCACACAGACAGGAAATCAAAGGGGAAGTTCAGTACAGGAACATCTCCCACCAATAATACAGCCTAACATAGTGCCCATCAGAATATTTATTCCCAGGTCTCTTTAGCTTTTGTGGAAATCCAATCTTGTTTAAGTTTAAAGAATCTGAACACCCACACAGGAGTTTTGATGGGAATTTATTAGGTCGCAAATCTTCATCTACGAACAAGACTGATAAAGTGTAATTTGTCCCCCCCCTAACAGGTGACAGGAGACTCAGGGAGATGTCATTAAATTAGTCCAAACACGCCCGCACACTCCTGACTAAAGGTCTAATCAGCAACTGAAAACATGGAACCAAAAACAGCCATAAATAACACTTTGGAATAACACTATTACACAAAACCTGAAAGCTTTGGGGATACATCCAACAAATGTACGTACCTACTTTTGATTGTCTTCCAAAAGCAGAATATGTTCGAGAACTCTGTATTCTAATCTCTATTCTACGGCTTTTTTAAATTTAATTTAAATGTCAAGGATTTATAATCTGAAATCATTCCACGTTGCCCTCATTCAAAAAACAAAATGTACAATGGCCTCCTGTTTGTGTGTATATGTGAGTGCCAGTTTGGCACATTATTCATAGCAGAAAGTTCCCAACAGTCTGCACCTTTTAGGAGGAACAACAGATTGAACAAACACAAAATGTAACCAGCTTTTTCACTGGCAGGCATTTAATCGCAGCATTGCTTTATTTGTCTTGAATGTTTGCACATCAGAGTAGGGCTTTATGTACAGTACGTGCAGTAGCAGATGCTAAAATATTCAATTAAAGAAATATCTTTTACCAGTGAACATGTATGTGTTATTTCTCTGCAAATGGGCCAGATAGTTTTTATAAACCAAACACAAATGTAAAAAAAAGAAATGCCTGTGGGACTCATACCTGCTTTACCTGGATGCAAGATGTCTACCACAGTTACATTGTGGATCTCAATTCTTTCAGGTGAAGAAAACATGTGAATTTCAAGGCCAAAAATGTTTAATCTCCTAACCCTGTCATCATTGTGGGGTTTTTATTCTTACGTAATTGTGTGCAGTTAGCTCTTTGTCATGGAAAGAGATTGTAAATAGGTTTACAATTATAAGGCCCCGTGTCATATTTGAGGTTGTATTGTTCCTTCATGTAGTTTCACATTTAGGTCCGTTTCTTTAAATTACATTAAACCTTACCTTACGGTAAAGAAGGCAACAGGTGCTGTTGGAGTGGGAGACACAGAGAAAATAGTGTAATATGTCATTCTGTATGGCAAAATGTCATCAAACGTGACGCTAACCTCAATTGAGAAATTCTGTTTAGGAAGGAATGTCACGTATGGTTAATTCAGCTAATTAAAAAATCATAATATGAATAAAATAAATATCACACATCCCCATAGAGAAAACTATAGCGATGTGAGGTGTACAGGTTTTAAATGTGGGACAAAGAGGTATCAGGTTTGAGGTGTCTGAATCATTATCAGGAGAGAAAAGTTGAGCAGTTGACAAATTTACAACATACATCCATTATAACAGCTGCATGAAAAGAGAAATCATCAGAATAATAACTATAATATATCATTCTTTGGTACAATGTACATGATAGCTTTTTAGCTTTGTGTTCCCAGGTAACTAGTCTAGTTTTTCATTGTCTTTTAGGTGAAAGGGTTGTGAAGGAACTTTCCCTTTTTCATCATAACAAAGCTCTTTCCTTTCGTCTTTTCCTCTACGTTCAGCCTTCAGTCTCATCTCCTCCCATTCGACCCTATTCCTCTTACAACTTCCTGGCAATCCTTACAACACACTCACTCACAAACATGTAATACACTTCACTCATCTCCACCAGAAGTGTCATTTGTTCCAACACCCAGCCTTCCCTGAACACACTCCCACTGTTTCTGTTCTAAGTAACACTGACTATACATAGTGATGTAATCTCCACATTTAGCTGTCGTTTAGTTTTATTATTAAAGAGAGAGGAGTTGAGTTTCTCATCATTGCGTATTATTTTGAACTGACAAGTGGGATTATCTTCCCTTTATGCGTGCAACAAACTTCCTGTGAGTAAGGCTGTAAGATATATTTATGACGGGCTGGAGGAGGTGCCTTTATTCTTTCCCATACAGCGGTGGATATGTTTGCTAACCGAGAAGGCAGAGTGCTGTGTGGACATAGCTTTGAAAGCACAGTTGGGCTTTCTATGAATCTGACAAGGCGAATAAATCATAGAATAATAATCCAGACCAATAAATGATTTATATACACAAACTCACTTCGCATTAGATCTTTTGATGGTATACGTCAAATCTTGAAAAGACTCCACAAGCAGGACGGCTATCATGTTGTTAAGTGTTGTTTCTCCCAGAATGTGCCCCCGTGTCTGTCGAGGAAACCCAAAAGGGCTGAGTCAGAGATCCCATCTCTTCCGGTGGCAGGGCCCGCCTTTGAAAGGCAACATGGAAAGATCAACGGGCATCTCCTGAGGGAGCCACTGGGCTATACTGTGCTGCTGCCCCATGGCCAAACAGCCCTGGGGCCTGTAGTCTGCTGCCGCTGCTGCTGCTGCTGCTGGGTTAGCTTGTGCTGTTTACTTTGGGAGGACTTTCAACCCTGTGCAGCCATCAATGTCTCTGCATTCTCCCTCGTCTGTCTAAGTCTATCTCAAACCCCCTTTTCCCCCTCTTTCCAGCGTTTCATCACTTATTATTCCCACTCTGTCACAACGTTGAAACTCTGTGACAAACATCATTCACAAATTACTTTCCACCACTGTACAGATTATAAGCGTAAGCTTGCCGTTTGCCTCACTCTGTGTGAACGTGGTGGTTGATGTGACCCTCAGCTCTGCGAACATCCATCCACATGAGAGCTCAGGGAGGATTTCTGCGCTGTTGTGTTTATATTTCCTCCCTCGCAGCACCATGGATACCAGTCAGACAGTGCCAAGGTAGGACCACCTCATAAATTCAGAAACCTATAAATATTTGCTCGTGTTTTGAGTTCAACACTAGTTTGCATTTACATATCTGAAGGTGGTTTAGTAATTTATCTACGTGCAAGCTCAAGGACTTAATGCCTGGTGGTCGAAGTGTACGAATTGTGTTTTATATAACACCCAGGAGCCAATAAACACATGCCAAACGTTTCCATTTGCCATTTTACAGCCAAACTCCACACTGGTAACACTAACATTGAAAAATACAACCTTTGTGATGGATGATCTTTGGCTTAAAAAAAAAATGGCTGCGGCTGTATCATTCTAACACAATGTCAAAAAGTTAGATCTTTTAAAATGGGAAAATAAAACGTGCAATTACAATGTTCAGCCCCAAACTGTGGATGTGGCTGTTGTGTTGCGTAGGACATTCCTCCACACTCAATAAAGTCAGCTAAATCAATATGTCAAAGAGCAGACAGATAACACTAAGCCCAGACATAAATCTTAACCATCTCTAAAATCTTTTCATGTGGTATTACTCACAGGCCATATTCGCTTAAGTACAGTAAACATTGTGACAGGTACTTTGAGCTGCTGGTTCAAGAGGACACAGGAAAGTGGATTGTGCTTTGAGCCTTCTGGGGTCAGTAGAAAAGAAAAACTCTTAAGTAAAAAAGCTGTCAGGAAGTTTAAAGGCTTGCTTTAATGAAACATAAGCAGAATGTGGAAGTAAACCCAGAAAAAGCTGGAAATCAAAATCTGCAAGAATAATTTGGGTTTGAGGTGCAATTTTTGAAACATTTTTTGCCCCTGGAAATCCTCACCTTACGTTAGTTAGTCTTGATTTGTTTTCCCTTTGTGTGCTTCCCTCCCAATCATGAAAGCATTTGAGAACATATGGCCAGTTTTTTTGTTCCACCAGGGAGAAATAGGGAGTTAAAGCATGGCTATGATTGCCTCACAAAAGTATGCCTGAGTAATATTAATATTATGCAAGAACACGGTTCTTTCCACAGCTTCAAAAGTATTGATTCTTCTTCTTTAAAAAAAAAAAAACAGGGTAACTGTAAATCATTTGCATCAACAGAACAATTTATTTGACTGAAATTTAAATAAAATAATTTCTTATAAAAAATAAAAACAACAGCAAAAAAAGAATTATGCTAAAATAAACATGATATTTCAAAAAAAAAATAAAAAAATTTTTTTCCAAAAGAATGAAGAGGAAGAAAATGAAAACAAAAGATAAGAAATAAACCTCTTTACGTCAAGTTTCACATGTAACTCATCAGATTACCTTCAGGTTTAAGTCGACCCATGAAATGTCTTTTTGAGACTCCGCCCACACATCTCCGCTGGAGGACATGGAGACAAAGAGTGTGGAAAATCAAACATAACCCTTTTGAATTTCGATTTTTGCATGTCAACCATACAGCATGTGAATTCAAAATCGATGCCACAATAAGAGTGCATTCTGAGGAAAACGCATTGTTATATAACTAGCTTTGCTTCTTGTACTCCCTGTTTCAACTGTCCACTTTAACACCTCATCATGTTAAACTACTGGGTCGTTACACTCCCTTTAATCCTCACAGGAATTAGTCCCCAAAGTAACATGAATTTGTTCAGAAGTGACCTCACGCTCTGCTATGGTCTAATTTTGGTATGAAATGATGCAATCACACATGCTTGCATTGTGAAAGGTACACGGTTTGTATTGAGTCAGGTAGTGCAGCTACCTTTTTGCAGTTTATGTCTTGTAACATAAAGGTCAGTAGGTAGTCTATTATGGGTGTGCTTTGTTCAAACAAGCCATCCAACTGCTTTGCATGTAAAAGAGTTTTTTGTAGAATAGCTCTGTAGCTTTGAGAACAGTACCTTAATGCTATCCAAAAGCTGGCAACATTACAGTGTCAAAAATGAGTCTGAAAGAGTTGATTATTTGCATTTTTTTCAGTCAATAATTAAACAAAAACCACTTGACGACATAGTAATTTATACCCTGTTTAAACCAAACTAGTTTCAGTCAAATACAGTAAGAGCTTTCAGTGGAAAACATGTGCAACACTACTGTACTACAAACAACCACTTATAAAGATATATTTTTTGAAAAGAAGACATCAGAATGGTTTAACTTCTACTCTATAATGATATCTTTATTAACAGTCATAGCCATGTTTTCAACAATGGAGGATTTATAAATATTTTTTTCTTTTGATTCATAAAAGTTGTCTTGGCACTTGTGGCATGATTCCAGTTGTGGAAAAAAAAACACATTTTTTTTTTAATGTCCTTAAAAGAATATAACGCTTTATGAAGCAGTGGTATCCAATCAACAGCTTTTTCTTCAGAGAGGAAATCCGGTATGTACATGATGGCTTTTTTTTTTTTTTTAAGAAACGAGATCTGGTTCTGTGCCATGGTGGATGGGGAGAGGTATCGAGTGCATGGCGGGTCCAGAAATCATCCAAAGCAGGCCACCTGATTGATCATCTGGCCTAGCGATTCCCTTTGTTTTTTTTTAAGGCAACAAGATCCCCCGCACCAACCTGGAAAACAATCCCAGCTATTCCACGCTCGGTTCAAGCTTGCAGTGTGACTGAAGGTCGCCTCACCCTTCTTTCCCCTCCTGACCGACTCTTCTTGCATCAGCTGCGAGGAAGGAAACAAACATTGCCCCCCGAATACTTCCACACTACATCGTATCCAGACGGAGGGGGCCAGGGATTGCTGTCCTCCCAAAGATTTAGATGTTCAAGCTAAGGCCATGGGGCACCAGGGTTCACCCCTCACTGAAGCTACATCTGATGGCTGGGACAGACCCACGCTGGTGTACAGGCTGTCTTGTCCCGGGTACTTCACCACTGAGCCGGAGCCGGTTCCCTCCCCTGAGCTGGACAGCACAGACGAACTGACCTACAACACCAAAGCAAATATGTATTGTTAGCCTAAGTGTATTTTCAGCAGACATGTTTTGTATACAGTAGGCATTTGTCTCTATTTGGAATGTGATTCATGCAGCAGTCAGAGCATCAGTCAGCGTGCATGTGATATTTTTAGCAAAACACTTGCTTTCATTTAACCCTGAGAATGCATCAAGGACAACGTTTTACATTTAAAATAACTATTTATTTATTTATTAAAAACAAACTCCTGTGCCACATCGCACATGATATCCAAATATAATATATGCGATGCTTAGAATTTAAATAGGGCAGAAGATATTCAAATGTAAATATAAGAAAATGTTAAAAAGTCTTACCCCTGACACCTGTCCGGAGGGAGAGCTGGTTTTCGAGCAGTCTTCTGAATTAGATGAAGATGTGGATGTGGGAGTCATAGAGACAGAGTTGTTATTTCCTAAAAAGATATATATGAAATATATTGTTGAGATAATATTATAAAAAAAGCAACATTTTGATGATAGTCATCCACAAGGATATAAGCAATAATTATCAGTAACTCACCAGAGGATCCCTTTGTTTTATTCAAGGTCTTCGGTTTTCTTTTTCTTGTCTGGATTCCCTCTTTCTTCATTGCGAGCGGCCGAGGTACCTGCAGATTTGAGCATTTTTGGAGACCAATTATTGTTTTTGCTTTGTGATGCGTTGATTTAATCAAAGTGGGTATTACGTTTGAAAGAAATTAGAAATAAAATCTCGACTCACCCCGTGTAATTTTGTGTAGAGCCCACACGCGTTACACACTGGCTCTCCCTCCGCGTTTCTGCGCCACAAAGTGGTCGTGCTGGTTTGACAATTAGCGCAGGACAGGCCGATTCTTCTGGACGTTGACTGATGACAAAAACAACAACATTCAATTAATGATTATAACCAATAAATAACTGGGACATTAAAGAAAGGGAGGTGATATGAATAGATATGTCAAGACTTGGCGTCTGTCACCTGAAGTTAAAGCCACACTCTGCTAATTTAATTACAATTCAACCATTCACACCCTATTTCCTAACAATAATACAGGCCCTATTATGATATTCATTTAACTGCCATTTACCCTCTTTTAGGGGATGTTTATTTTCAAGGAGTCATACGTGACATCAGATTCCTAAAAAAGAAAAGCTGTGCGTAATGGCACCAGGAAAGGATTTGGCCTCATTGTCACCCATTAAGATTAAATTGCCCAACAGAAGCACTGTGACAGATTGAGTGCCTCATTAATTACGTTAACAAATATCTCCATGTAGGCTATGGGTGGTTTCAGTCCAATTTAATCAGCACCTTCAATTCCTTTCAAATAAATTATGGAGAATTTACTAACAGACCTCATCGCGAGCAAATCTTACAATCAATCAATTCATATTATTGGGTGGTGTGCTAAATGATGGAACATTGTGCACAAAAAGCACACACAAAAATGTCAAATGTGTTATTTTTTTTATTTCTCCCTATTTTACATGACTAGTCACATATATAATGAGACCACATTTAGAAAAAAAAAGATTAATCTAGTGCATAAAGGTCTCTGTTCTGGGTCAGACACGATGGTTACCATTGGCAATAATCTCCAGCCATTGTTTGAAACGATTAGGCAGGAAATTGAGCGGTTAAGTGGTCCCTTGCTTACCGTCCGTTTCTGTGGTTTAATTAATGGCCGGCTCAGCCCATTCATTTTGCTGTAAAGGCCGCAGGCGTTGCAGAGAAAGTGACCCGTGCCGTCGCGCCTCCAGAGCGGCGTGGATATAGAGCCGCAGTTTACGCACTCTCTGCTCTCCCCCATGTCGTCGAGAATATCTGTAACTAAAAGAAACACTTAAATCAGCAAAACGCCCAACTTTTAAACATAAAACTCTGCCCACAGTGTGTAATCTTCATGAGGGACTGCGTTTCCCGGACATTGATATGAAGCAAATTAAATCAGATCCACCGACGTAATGTTATAAAACTGACACATTTTCAGTAGCCTATATTTACAATTTTCTTTGATGTTGTTTAACTTTTTTATTATTCCATGGTTGCACATTTTTTGGTCAGTTATGGGCATGCGCGCACAAAAAGGCCTATTTTTCTCTTGCAGTACGTCACACTTACATGCCCTTTCAGACCAAATCCGGCCACATTTCAAACATAGGAATATTCTTTTGTGTGGTACATTATTAAGCATAGCTTGTTTAGGTTCTTTTTTTATTTTTATGATTTGACCTCTGGCCTTCACATGGAGATCAGGTTCTGTACGCATTGGAGTTTCAGTGCTTTGCCTAAAGACACTTCATCTGTTGCATGTCTGATGAAAGGAATTCAATCATTATCATTATCCCTGACAGTGAGAATTAACATTATTCCATCACTATGTCTTCCTCTACTTTGCATACATTCCTTACCCCCATTTGGTCCTCGAATCAAGGGCGCGCCTCTGCTCTGCAAGGTGTGCAGCATGGTGTTATCAAAAGGTCCCCCGGTCCAATGCGAGGGCAGCTGGGTCAGCTGCGGTGCAACATAGGGAGAATATGGACTCGCGTAGGTCCCACCGAGGGACCGAGAGAGGCCGTACTGCTCTCTGCCGCCCACATTCAGCGTGTTACTGTAGCCGGTGTCCCTGGGCGTCCCGTTATTCATCGGCGGGCTTGGAGGGTAGTGGAACCGACTGGAGGCGTGTGGGCTCCCGGTGCTGTATGAAGGGCTCTCCGGGGCGGATTGCGACCAGACCGAATGGCTGGAGACGGCGTGGCTGGGCTGCGCAGAGCCGCTGGCCTGCAGATAAGAGAGGCTGGGTATCATGGGGCCCACCCGGGAGCTGGGAACATACACCGGGGAGTTGGGGTTGGAGTGCATATAACCACCAGAGGAGGAATCATATCCAGTCTGGCTCTGCGCTGCCGCGATGGCCAGTGTTTGGTACATGTCGGTCGGGTCCACCAACAAGCCCGCCTTGTGCGCTCCGCTGGAGAGGACGAGTTTGCTGCCTTGATCTAAATCCGTAAACAACGGGATGTCCTCGACCGTGGTCAGGGTGTTGTTATGGTGTCCAAAGTGAACGTAGGAGTGTAGTGATCTGCCGTCGGAGCGGCGGTGCCCCAGTGCGTCAAGGTCGATCGGAGGTGTCCTCAGCTCATCCGAGGTGGGACCGTCCCTCCTGCTGTCACCGGGCAGGTAGGTCTGCTCAGCCGGCGACCCTGGGCTGCTGGATACTTCTCGCTTGACCATGGACCAGCTGTTTTCGCCCAGGTCCATCCAGGAGCACTTTCCATACACCGTAAGGGTTAATAAAGATCGTCAGGGAGTAGTCTACCCTGTAAGAAAAAAAGAGTTGCAGCCGTTAGGATTGCAGGAAATGAGAAGAAAATACACTTTACTCATGTGGGGCAAAGTTATGAACGACTGGATGTAAAAATCGTCTCATAAACATCTGGATAGAAACTTTCTGAAGAAACGCAACTCTACCTCTGATGCACAGCTTGTTTTCATCTTTAAAAGTCCAGCTTACATTTCGAAAAAATATTAATCTGACTATTCGTTTCACGGCATTTTCACTGACTCTATTTCATCTATAACTCCAATAAAACACATCCAATCCGCACGCAGTGACTGCCATACTCCCATCAAGCGCTCTTAAGAAGCACTGGATCCGTCTATGTCAAATCTCTGTCCTCCCACACACACACAAAAGTACACACACACACACACACATAGCAGATAGGAAACAAAACGCAATATGTCTTCACAGCAAAAGAGATAACCATTTGATAAGACTCAAAACAGATAAGGGCCGAGAGGCAGGCAGGAGCGATAAAACAATACCCCGAAATGATGCGTTAGGTCCTCACCACCAAATGTTTCAACCAGCTCTGGGAGCATGAGGGAGAAAAGACAGTAAGAGGGGAAAAGAAGAGACATTAGTCGCTTTCCACCACATACCTGCTAGTTGTGTGCCATAGGTCGCACTCAAAGTTCCTAATAGTGAGTCGCTGCTTCTCCTGGAAGTAATGGGAAACGTTTGTGCGGTCTGACGAGGTTTATGAGAGGAGGCGCTTCTGGTGGCTGAGGCTGCAGGAGGCGGACCAATCATGAGGAGTGTGAGCGGCTGAAAACACGATGGGGGTGCCAGCCTGTAAACTCCTCCAATCAATCTCACGGAGGAACAGAGAGAGAGCGAGAGAAAGAAAGAAAGAAAAAAGCGACGTGAGCGTCTGAAACTTTAATAAAACTAATTTCCAAATGCAGGTTTTCAGAGAGTTTTCGACAGTTATGCTTCGGACAAATGGAGCTCCACCCCTTTTCATTTGTTTTGCTTTTAATTTGATCAGATGTGATTTCTAATCAATACTTAAAACCGGTCTTACCATATATATATATCTGTTATTTAATCTTAGTTTTGTAAGCTGCTGTTTTGCTTTACAACTTTGGTTTTGAATTAGTTACTGACATTTATTCAACACCTGCTGATTAAAATGTTGGAATGTAATTAAATACATTTACTCAAGTACTGTAGTCTACCTAAATACAAATTTGAGGTACTTTTACTTTAATCGACAGCTTCAATTTTATTTTTCTGTATACTTCTACTCAATTTTAGTGGGAAATATTGTACTATTTACTGCACTATATACATGTGACATAGTGTATACGTTTCCTTCCCGATTAAGATTTTACATAAAAAGCATAGTTAATAAAATAGAACAAAATAATTACACACTTACCCAATAGTATAAAATGTAGTTAAACAGTGAAACGCTACAATATAAAACAAAACAGTATAATAAATATATGCTTACAGTATAACAATCAGGCTGTGTCTGCATACGATATGCTTGCATTATAATATCATAATACCGCTGTAATTGTACTTATTACAGATTTTGAAAGCATGATTTGTACTTGCAGTTGAGTATTTTTACACTTTTCTTTTGCTACTTTTACTTTGACTATCTGAATACTTGTTTTTTTTAAATAGCTGATTGTTCCAACTGTATTAGGCTTTTTAAGAAAATGTCATTTATGATGACTTTGATTGATAACAGCTGACTTAATGTCCATTAGTCAAGTCATAGTGCTAAATGGATATGAATCCGTTTAGGACAATAATAATAATAATAATAATAAAGCGGTAAATTTAACATTTATTTTTTTAATTTCCGCTCTCATTCTGATCTGTATTCAAGGTAAACGTCTTTGATTCCGGCTAATGTCTTCCTCTTTGTTTATTCTCATATGTTCACCACAGTGATCAATAAATCCCCCCCCCCCCCCTGGCTAATTAGTTTATTTAACTCAGACGCTTTCATTCAGGATTAAATGTCTTGAGCTGTGTCGAAGCACAAACTCTCTGCACGTCTCCTCTTCGCTTTGAACCGCGATGATTCGTTCAGCCAGAATATACATTGTGCTGAGTGAAGTGATCAAAAGTAGCGAGGTGTCAATTGAATCATTCACTCATTTACAGCTCGTCCTCGTGCGTGCTCACAGAGGTTAACAAATAGTTCATCACACTCACAACCATTCAGCAGGTATTTGTGTCTGTTTACATTTTGTCTGGATGGGAGATAGCTGAGCACTGAAGACTGAGCTGCAGGGAGATCTGAGGACTTTCATTATTATTACTAACACGACTACAACTACTACACAGCAGGCTGAGCCGGAGGCTGCAGGGAGACCTGAGTCCTCCACCATTTACGTCTCTTTATGTAATATTAGGCTACTGCTGCTAACGGGCCACTACAACACACACTGCAGGCTGCAGGACTCCAGCATTTACTATTAATATTACAAATATCATTACTGCTACCACTTGAGTCTGCACTGAAAGACGAGACTGCATTCATCGTTTAATCGCTAATTTACCACTTATATTACAAATATATTGCTAATATATATTACTAATATTATCCTGCTCTGCTCATACTATACTGCTACAATGTATATTGCATGGGGGACTTCGCTACTACAACTAGGCCTAGTATTTTACTAAGTCTGTCCTGGAAGCTGAAAGATGAAATACTAATAGCCTACACGGTATTTATAATAGCCTATTTATTATAATCATATTCCGAAATTAATAATATTCTCTATAACATTAGTCATATTTATATTACCACTACAACGGCTTCTATTAAAACATATTATTATTATTATTATTACACGTATTTCCACTACTGCTACAACTACTACTATTATGTACTACTATATACTACTACTATACTACTACTAGAGCCACTACTGCTACATATATTATTATTATTATTATTATTATTATTATTATTATTATTATTATTATTATTATTATTATTATCAGCTGCTACTTTTAATATTATTACTACTATTGTTATTAATTCTTCTATTGTCACTACTATTATTCAACCACTACAACTACTTTTACAATTATATTACTTTATTTTATTGTCTGACACATGACTGAGGAGCCATTGTTGTGTCAGTTCATGTAGGAAAACACAGTTTTATTTCCACAACTTACATAATTGTACGACAGCTGATAGTACACTGCAGTTCAGCCCAGTGTTCCTGCTGGTCTGGATGTCTAAATAAAGATATATAACAATGGTCTGAAGATGCGTAGCTCTGTGAGTCTATTTGTGTGTTGGATATGGAAATAAATATAATTAATTGTAGGATGCAGTTCTCAGTTCCCACGCAACTTTACCAACTCTGCTCACTTCCTTTTTGGGGACATATTATTATATTTAGACATGCAGTCACACTGCACTGTCCTGCAGGTCTCGTGGCTTCTGCCTGCTCTCAGTTGTAACACAGGATCAGGGTGGACTTAACATCTGACAGCCAGACAGATTTTGGAGATGGGATTTTATCAGAGGGAGTAACCAAACCATGCGCTACTGTCTCCCATCCCATCGTCTCAGTGAGTTGTCAGGGAGGTGTGAGAATACAAAATCCTGTTGTTTTTTCTTCTCTTTTCTCTCCCCCACATCAACTCCTCTTACTTCTTACTCACTGGCTGCAGAGCCTCGAGTTGATAAATGAGGTGTTTTCGCAGTGATGTCAAAGTGTGCTGCTCTGACACACGGAGCCTGTGAGGAGAAGTGGCAGGACGCCGCCCTGTCTCCACATTTATCCACAGACGGTCAAACACTGCGGGCCTGCGTGACTGTCAGCCACCGTAAAGAGACGCAGGCCTGTAATCTCATTATCTTTATCATAAATTCACTGGGAAACCAAATGTATCTTGTAATTGTAGGCTAATAGCACTACCGTGACTGCTGCCAATAATAATAATAATAATAATAATAATAATAATAATAATAATAATAATAATAACAAATTGGATTAAATTAGATTTACATGCGAGGATTTTAATTCTATAAATAATATTTCTACTAATTGTAGAAATGTTATTATATAAAATATTATAAGAATATTATAGCAATATTAGTTTCGTTAGAACAAATAAAAAGAAACAACAACCAAATAATAACAACAACAACAACAACAACAATTTAAAGGGAAAGTCTATCAAACCTTCATGTTATTTAAAAACGTGTTGTTTTCGTATTGATTTTTTGATTTAGATTTTTTTTACCCAAAAGACCATAGCCATAGTTTTATCTAAATAATGTTTGTTTCTTTCAGGAGGTGTGCAGGCTAATGGCCGACCCTCTTCAGGTGTCAGCGCCTTATGTACCGACTTGATAATGATTATCTCCAACACTCCAGCACTTGTTATAGCCTGCTCCTGATTAGCCAATACTGCTGCTATATGCATGATGTTATGGAGATAACAAGGAGCAGGGCTAACGCTGAGATTAGAGTTTATTCATTAAAACAAGGATAAATATCACATTATTACCCAGTATGAATAATTGATTATTGTGAAGTGGTGATAACTGTTTGGTTTTTGTTTTGTTTTTTTAAATGGCCTGGTTTCTCGTTAGTTTATTTGTAATTCAGCGAAAAATGCATCGGAAACAGTTTTGATTTCTTTTCTCTGTGAGGTAATAAAGTAAGGACATTTAACACGCCCTGTACACACGGAGGTCTCTGATGTCTCGATGGTGATTAATGAGAAACGACTGTAGCTGCATGTAAAACACGCAGGAAAGAGACTCACTTCATCATTTTAATCACCACTCAGCTGATTTACCTTATTCTGAGTGGTTGTATGTAGAGCCATACATGTTGTAAGAGGCTTTTAATTATAATGGAAGAATCATTATGATTTTGGTAAATATCTTCAGTAAGTTTGTACCATATCAGAGTCATCAAAATAAAATTACCCTTTTTTTTCCAGATACATTTACATTCTTATTAATATTAATTGATATTAATATTTGGTGTTATTTATCTGCTTTTAATACTGCAACACTAATTTAGGAACAGGATTATTTATTTATTATTTAACTATTGCCAGGTTGTAATTTAAAAGACACATTGCTTGTGTTTTAATGGATCAAGTATTTGCTATATTAGTCAAATTGGGGATTAAATATTTTAAAACTATATAGTTGACATTATAGTAGGTTACACAAGTTCTTAATACATGGGTAGTTCAAAAATATTCCACGGATATTAAATAGATAAATAGAGAGTTTTAAGGTCATTACTTTCTAAAAAAAAAGACACTGAAACTCAATTTCAAAATAAAATATCCCTAATAGATAAATGAACAGCTCATCTCTATAGCAGTGAAACATAAACACATGGATTGGGTTGTGAAATGTGTGATCCTCTTAAAAACACTACTTTTGAAAACTCAGAATTGAATTTTGAAATTATCATTCCACAATAAACTATTAATTATTATATCACATTATTGTGTATAATCATAAACTATATATCCTGAGCCTTTGTAATGAGCAATCCCCTTAAATGAGTTAAGTGCAGACTCGCTGTTTTGTTTGTACAAACACAAAGTTTATCTCTCATACTGAAACTGAATCAACTCATCAATAAAAGCTCACATCTATTTTCCTTCATTCTTGTAAATGTGTAAATCCATGCAGGATGCATCATTTCAATTCATGAGTGTGAGGGTGAATGTTAAATTAGCCACAGCACCTGTGGAAAGAATTTCCTGGCTTTATTACCTCCGTGTCTTGCTACTGAAGCCTTTAAAACATTGACCTATTTGTTCTTATTTTATGGAAGACACAGTTAAGTTTTATACCTTCACAGGTCTGCTTCTCTCTGTCCTTCTACTGAATGGCAGCCTGTGCAGAGCTGCTGGAGCAAAGGCTGCTGGGAAGCCGCAAGCTTCAGACTCTCCTGTTTGAAGTGGTAGATGATTAAACAGGCCATGACAGGTGTAAAAGCAACCTTTGTCATTTCGGACATGTACCGTCCTTGCTTCCTCGGCTCGCCCACAACGGAACGCCCTGCTCACCTGCCCGCTTATACTGAGTGTGTGTGTGTGTGTGTGTGTGTGTGCGTGTGTGTGTGGCTGTGTGTGTGTGTGTGTGTGTTTGAGTGTGGAAGTCAGTCTTAGCAGTGGATTTTCTGGTGGGGATTGGAGGCTGCTAACAATCCTGCACCAACACACTCATGCCTGGCAGCATGTAATGAATGACAAATACTTCTCATTTGAGAAGTGTACGCTTGTTTTCTGTGTGTTTACGTTGTTTTCGTTAAAAAACAAGAACATAAATTGGCAAAAATGATTGCACACACACTCCCGGGGGAACAGATGCAAGCATGTCTGTGTCTTGAGAAAGATGGAGGCACATTTATCTCTTGTTGTGGGTTATCGTTCGTGTCTCCAGCAACTCCAGTTTATCACTTCAGTGTCATGATGTCACATCAGCCTGACATCAAGCTTTGACCTATTCTCTTAACTTTGGCTCCAATCATGATTACCACATAATGCTATTGTATTATGAACTGTTTCTATCATGTACGCTGGACTTGTCTTCAAGGACCCTGGATATCAATGGATATCATACAAACGAAGATAAAAAATAAATAAAACTTTGCTTGTAAGCATAGATAATTCACTTTATGATGTGATATCAAATATTAGGCTTACTGTATTCTGTTATTGTATGAGTTGAGTTCAAACAAAGCTGTGATAGGACAAACTGAGGCTAAGCACATTGCTCTGTAATAGTGGGGATTAAGTGGATTAGTAGAGCAAAGTCTTGCTGCATGTAGTTATAATATTAATTTGCACACTCTTCAGGTTGTGCTTAGTCGTATTGGATGTGGGATTAAGCGGATAAAAGGGAAGGAGCTCCTGCCGCAAAGGATTACGAAATACATTTGAACACTTTTCAAGCTGTGCTTCATTTTTGATGTGGACTCTTCGATCAGGAGCAAGTTGTCTGCAAAAGCTCAAAGTCCATTTACTATTTTTAGATATCCTATAATATGGATGAATGACAGAGAGCTCCACTGATACTTTTATTTTTGCTTTTAGAAAAAGGGACTGCTTACGAGACACATGAGAAACAGAGTGTTTCTGTATTTCTGAATGGAAGTGGAGCAGACCAGGAAGAGAAAAATGTTCTGCACTCAAACTCTTATCTCAGTTCTTTTTAATTTCCATGAAAGCCATATGCTGACTCACTATTCTTTGTGTTTAGGAAGCGGTCGACTCATAGCAGGATTCTTCCAGTGCTTCGGGGACTTCAGGGAGCTGTGATCATTTCTGCCACTTGTAGTTGCATGTCAAAAGGAACCTCGCCTGGAAAGAGCCAGTAGTCAGATAAGCCCCCCATCCATCACCTATAAAACTTAAGTGTTTAAAAAGCCATTAAAAGAAGATAAGGGCAGAGGTGTACAATTCAACACACTTAGCCACTAATTGCATTTACTATGTGATCGCTACAGTGGAACTGTATTACGTGTTAAAGAGGGGGAAAGGATACCACAAGAGCAACATTTCCGGACCACAGTTGCAGAGATACTGAAAAAAAACAAATCCACGGTGTCAAAACAAATGAAGATTACATTTACTTTAGGCAGCATGAGTGGGTTTCTAAAAAAAATAAATGTATGTCTACGATTGTTTTCAGATCTAATTCTTTGGTGTTTGACATTCAGTGTGTTTTATAAACCTGGGGGTCAGGGCCCGTCCAAGGGTTCACGAGATAAATCAGAAGGGTCATGATTTAAAGACATTTTGGGAAACACGCTTATGCACATTTTTTAACCAAGAGTTAGATGAGAAGATCAATACCACGCTCATGTTTTTACGCTAAATATAGAGCTATAGCTACCGGCCGATTATACCTTAGTTAAGCATAAAGACTGGAGGCAGGGGAAACAGCTTGGCTCTGTGTGGATTAAACAAGCAGGATATAACATGATACGTTGTGTTCAAAAGATCCAGGATCTCATCAGTCTTCAATATGTTACTTTCGCCAAAAACTGCATATTTTAGTTACTTATGGTTCTTCCGTAAAGTTTCGGCTGCCGGGAGCTGAAGGGAGGAGCCAGCAGCCGTCTTAGTCAAGTTTGACTGACTTTCATTGGGAGCTCTGGCTTCATATATCATTCTATTCCCCTTGCTTAGACAAATGTATGTTTATCTCATAAAGCACTGTGGGGCCTTGCATTCTGCATTTATCTGCTTGTATAGCATGGGGCTCTTCACACATACATGTACATTTCCCCATTGTGGGACTAATAAAGGATTTCTGATTCTGATTCAACATTTAAACAGTAAATATGGACAAAACATGGAGTCTGCCCGAGTATATCTTTATAAATTGTATCATAAATGGTGCATTTCCATCAAAATTACAGTCACAGTGGTGGAAAAGAGTAGAAGTACACATCCAGTTGCATCATTTTCAATGATATCTTGGTTATGATGGTGAAAATGTATATACAAGGCAAGGCTTTTTAGCTTTCAGAGCAGAAATATACAGATCAACTGTTTTTAGGACTGGGGTAATGCTTTAAGATCAAAGAGGGATCGAGTGTGGATACAGTTTCATCTCACGACGCCCGGCCGCCCGTCTTTCTGTCTCTGGAAAAGCGAGCCTCATCTTGTGTGTAGATTCAGAGGCTGTGTTATTGTTTCCACGCTAACGTCTACATCCTGTGCAGCCAGTCGCTCTCTATGTGTTTTGTCTCAGGAGAGAAGGTCAGGTCTCCAGTACACTTTGTGACTTTCCCTGAATCAGCTGTTTGGAGCCCCAGCTCGAGTGAAAACAGCCTTGGGTGGAGGTGACGTCACTGATAGCGAAACACAGACAATTTGGAGGTGAGTGGGTGGTAGTAATGGTAGTGGTGGGGGGTATGGAGGGTTGGGTACTTGGGCCTGGCACTGTAGTGGATTATGTACAGAGCAGCTGGCAGACCTTGCAGGCCCACTCATGCTTTCAAGGTCTAAGGAGGCTCAGCTGCTTGTTAGGAAGATATGAGAGGAGTGTGTGGTGCAACTGAAACAATCACCAATTGTTAGAATCTAAATTGGGGCACAGATGGAGTAATGTAGATGCCAATTTTGGATGTTGATTAGGAATAGAACTTTTTTCCATTTTGACATGTCCCAGCAGGGAAAAGAACAGGTGAACATAATGAAAAGATAATGCTTCAGTTTCAGGGTCCTGGTATTGTGCATGCTGGCTCACTGTCGCACTATCATGGTTTACTGGGACACTTGGATAAAGCAACATCACCGTGTGCTTATCCTACTATGACAAGCTAACAACGTTTCTGTGTCATTTTAAAGTTTCAGGACACAAAAATGACAAAAAAGACTTACAGTATCTCCCAGTTTCCTGAAGTGGTATCTCATCAGGTTGAGGTATAGGCTATCTGTCTCTAAGATTACTGCCTCCTCCAAATACAATGAGGGTGAATGAATGGATTGTTTCCCTGGTGCCCACTGAAAGTGTTATAATAATGATATAATAACTTATCTTCATCCATCTCCAAGTCACTTATATGGACTTCTTCATGTACCTGCAATCGTTTGGTACCAATGCATTTTGGGAATAAATAGGGGCCTGTGCATGCAGCCACTGTAGCTGATGTAGGTGCCGCTGCCAGAAGACGTCCAGACGTTGAACAAAAGGCTCCGTAAAGAGTTTTGATTGGTAGAAAGTAGTTTCTATAAAAACTATTCACAGGCAGAAATCTCTGGGACGGAGATCTCCAAGCCTGGAAAGATAAAACCCAAACTATCTGCATATTTATCTATGGCTTAGTTACCACCAGAGTTAAGTGAGAAAACATGTTGAACCGACCTTTTAAATGCATGCAGAAATAGCAACAACATGCAAAACATTGTTTCAAAGAAAATGTAGGAAGGGCCAGAGTTTGGCCTTGACCTTTCTGTAAATACAGTTAAACTTTCTTTCCAGGTGAAAACATGTTCAAATGTGTCTATAGCTGTTCAGTCAGAAGAACAAATAAGCCCTCTGAGATCTGATAAGATTTGAGCTTCACTCAAAGGGGTCTGGAGCTCCACCAAACATGCCCAAACTTTGCACTGCGCTTGTCCTTCCATGACCGTACAACCTCGCCTCTCACACTTAACACACATGCAGATAAACACACACTCACACAGCTCCCCTTCCACACACATTAAACACACTCCCAGACTGACTTGGAGGTTTCTGTCGCCCTCTCCTTCACTTTAGTCAGTTGCCAGACAATGAAAACATTGAGAGGCAGTTTCTATGGCGTGACCAGGGCTTTTGTTTGACTAAAAAACATATGCATTCTACATGCTCCAATTATGGTTTTATCAGATCGCTGTCAAACACACCAATCATGCGCCTTCCTTTGTGCCCTCTCTAACGGTGTGTACTGTACCAAGCGGTGCAGTGGCTCGCTGTGTTTGCATGTTTGCCCATGGTGGGAGTATAATATCTCAGACTGGTTCGTGTCCCCGTTGGTGGAAAACACGCGGCTTAGTCGAAAAACAATGTGTCACAATCCGTCTACTTCACAGTAACAGATCGGTTTCGAATGCAGAACTTCCTTGTGTGAATATTTCGGCAAAATTAAACAGGAGCGGTGTTGCCGTTCTCCAGTATCTAACAAGCATATCCACTTTCTGCTTTGACCGCCGCTAGTGGGTGTCAAACAAAATGAGGCCATATCAGGGTGATCTACAGCACGTACAGTTAAATCCCTCATTGTGACTTGCACTGTACGCCTCAACAAAAGAGGCCAAGAAAGACATGGCTGGTCTTTCTTACCGTTGGCTCAGTTCTCCATCGGCCTGACTTCCGTACAGTGTCAAAGTCACGTCCACATTCCCGGTTATTTCACAAGAACGCTGTAATCATAACTTAAGTTGTTCAACCATAATATGAAAACATAAAGACTGCATGTTCCACGTGTAGCTGGGAAATTGTTGGTAGATGATTTCATGAACGTATAAACTGCTTTTAAAAAGAAAAAGACAGAAATAAATCCTATTCTGAACTTCAAAAAGGAGAAGTCCTCTTTGACCCCAGCCCTCTGACACAAAGGCAAACCCTGGCCAGTGTGTGTAGTTTGTTTTGATAGACGCTGTTCAGCAGCTTAGGTGCTTAGGCTCCACTAAGTCCAGTGTTTACAGATCTGCTAGAACGCAGCCTTATAGCCTCTATGCTGCATCCAGGCAGGCAGACATCGCTGAGGTCTGAGGTCTGGACCAGCTGATATTATCCATGAAACATGATTAACATAACATGATAATGCCGGGGGAAACAAGGCGAGGATGGAGCGGTTGTCACAGCCGGTATCGTCAGTGTGACTCAATGACACAATGTGAATTGGAAAAACAAGGTTTGTGGAAAAACGGCGAAGAGGACCACAGCATGACATCAAGCGTCTGTTTTATTTATGTTATATTGCTTTATACTCCCGTAATCTGCTCAATGAAATAAATAAATGAGTTCTCCGTCTCGAAGATTTCTGCATCCACTCCAAAAAAATGGCATTTAAAAAAAGAAATGCCACGGCTACATCGCTTTCCAGAAACAGTGCCCCGGTTTATCTGGATAGTAAATTAGGAAAGATTATTTCTAGGTTAGAAAATAGTTACTGTACTTTTATTTCAGTGTAGGCCACAGACCACTGATCATATATCAAATTTACATTTTACAAGAAAAAAACCAACATTTTGCAAATCTACTGTAGATATTAAAAGATAATTCATGATGTGGATGCGTTCTGCACCGTTCACTGGGGCTGGTTAATACGAGTCATTTTTGAGGTGTTGACTTTATTGACACATTACAAGAAACACTCGTTTTGAGGTAGCCTAAATGTGAAATGTAAAACATAAAAAATGAACGAGGACTTACATGCTGTATGCTGATTAAACAAACGAGATACGACGTTTTAATTTCATTTAGAGGTGTTGGTAGAAACATTTCTGAACTAAGGAGAGAGCTAGCTGTTTGCTAGCTAAGCTAGGCTAATCGCGTCTTGGGTCTAGCTCTAAATCAAATCAAATCAAATTTATTTGTATAGCCCAATATCACAAATTATACATTTGTCTCAGTGTGCTTTACAGACTGTACAGGTTACAACATCCTCTGTCCTTAGACCCTCGCATCGCACAAGGAAAAACTTCCTAAAAGAAACCCCAAAATTAAAGGGGAAAAAATGGAAGAAACCTCAGGGAGAGCAACTGAGGAGGGATCCCTCTCCCAGGATGGACAGACGTGCAATAGATGTCGTGTGTACAGGATAAACAACATAGTACAAATACAACATTTGACAGAAATTATGTTGTGTTGGAAAAAAAAAAGAAATAGAAAGTTTGGATGAATCCAGGAAAATGTCAATAAGGCTTCCCGGTGTCCAGCAGGACCAGGTCAGCAGGCGCTGTCACGATTCATGATCCTGACGTAAACTTTATCAGTGGCAACCTGCCACATGAGAGACAGACACTCCGGGGATGATACCCCGGATGGTGAGTTAGTAACATACATTTACATAAATGCATACAGATAGAGGGAGAAGAAGAGAGGGAGAAGAAGAGAGAGGGGAGAGAAGGAAGAGAGCAGGGAGGTGTCCCCCGGCAGTCTAAGCCTATAGCAGCATAACTAGGGGCTGATCCAGGGCAAACCTGAGCCAGCCCTAACTATAAGCTTTATCAAAAAGGAAAGTCTTTAGCCTACTCTTAAATGTGGAGAGTGTGTCTGCCTCCCGAACACAAACTGGAAGCTGGTTCCACTGGAGAGGAGCTTGATAGCTGAAGGCTCTGGCTCCCATTGTACTCTTAGAGACTCTAGGAACCACAAGTAACCCTGCAGTCTGGGAGCGTAATGCTCTAGTTGGTTTATAAGGTACTATGAGATCTTTAAGATATGCTGGAGCCTGACCTTTAATTGATTTGTAAGTCAGGAGAAGGATTTTGAATTCTATTCTGTATTTTACCGGGAGCCAGTGCAGAGCAGCTAATACAGGAGTAATATGATCCCATTTCCTTGTTCTAGTCAATACACGTGCCGCTGCATTTTGGATCAACTGAAGAGTCTTAAGCGACTTTTTGGGACAACCTGATAACAATGAGTTGCAGTAATCCAGCCTTGAAGTAACAAATGCATGGACTAGTTTTTCTGCATCATTTTGAGACAGGATGTGTCTTATTTTTGCAATGTTACGTAGATGAAAGAAGGCAGTCCTTGAGATTTGTTTTATGTGGGAGTTAAACGACAGATCTTGATCAAAGATGACGCCAAGATTCCTTACAGTGGTGCTGGAGGCCAAGTTAATGCCATCCAGAGCTTCTATGTCATTAGAAAATGCGTTTCGGAGGCGTTTAGGGCCAAGTATAATAACTTCAGTTTTGTCTGTGTTTAACATCAAAAAGTTGCTAGACATCCAAGTTTTTATGTTCTTAAGGCATGCTTGAAGTTTAGCCAATTGATTGGTTTCATCTGGTTTAATTGATAGATATAATTGGGTATCATCCGCATAACAATGAAAGTTTATAGAGTGGTTCCTTATAATATTGCCCAAAGGAAGCATATATAAGGTGAATAGAATCGGTCCAAGTACAGAACCCTGCGGAACTCCAAGACTGACTTTGGCTGTCATGGAGGATTTATCGTTAACAAGTACAAATTGAGATCGCTCAGATAAATAGGACTTGAACCAGCTTAGTGCGGTTCCTTTTATGCCAACACAATGTTCCAGTCTCTGTAGTAGAATGTCATGATCAACAGTGTCGAAAGCAGCACTGAGGTCTAACAAGACAAGAACAGAGACGAGTCCTTTGTCTGAAGCCAATAGAAGGTCATTGGTAACTTTCACCAGTGCCGTCTCTGTGCTATGATGAACTCTAAATCCAGATTGAAAAACCTCAAATAAACTATTATTATGTAAAAAGTCACACAACTGTTTTGCGACTGCTTTCTCAAGGATCTTAGCGAGAAAGGGAAGGTTAGATATCGGCCTATAGTTGGCTAAAACCTCTGGATCAAGACCAGGCTTTTTAAGAAGTGGTTTTATTACAGCTACTTTAAAGGATTTTGGTACGTAGCCAGATAATAGAGACAGGTTGATCATATTTAATAACGAAGTGTTAATTAAGGGTAAAACTTCTTTAAACAGTTTAGTTGGAATCGGGTCTAAAAGACAGGTTGATGGCTTAGACGATGAGATTGTTGAAGTTAGTTGGTTCAGGTTGATTGGAGTAAAACAGTCTAGATATATTTCAGGAGTTACAGATGTTTTTAAAATTCCAACAGTTGAAGTTAAGTCATTACCAATTGAGGTCAGGAGGAGATTAATTTTGTCTCTAATAATTATAATTTTATCGTTAAAGAAGCTCATGAAGTCGTCACTACTGAGAGATATAGGAACAGAAGGCTCTGTAGAGCTGTGGCTCTCTGTCAGCCTGGCTCTAACTCAACACACAGACAGCCAGACAAACAGACAATGGTATCGATCTTCTCATCTAAGTCTAGAAAAGAAAGTGAATTAGTCTATTTCACAATATGTTGAACTATTTCCTTAAAGACACAAATGTTCTCCTCCGAATCATCTCAAAGCTCGGAGCACTAGCGGTTACTGGAACAATAAAGGGAGCCAACCAGAATCAACACATCTCTTTACAGACCTTTGACAATGTTTTTATTTACTTAGGAATCATTTATGACTTTCTATTCATGACTAGTCTTTATCTTATATTGGAAATACAGTATTTCTAAGTAAAGTAGCATCGGCTCTTATCACAAAGTGTGTTCTCATTGCAGCACCTTGACATTTCTTCATCTCTCAACAACATGCTTTGCTGTACATGTGCTGTGAGTCATTCACCGGTGTACTCTACACCTTAGACTTTTGCCCCACAGTAAAGTACAATGTCAAACATGGCTCCTTTGTACAAGACATCTTTACATCTTAGCGTTTTATGGCGGGGAGGATAAAGGTCGTCATGAAGGTCGTTGAGAAGATCCAGCGAGGGAGAGGACTGAACTGCGTGAACAAGTCTGCGTGGGAGAGAAGGAAGCAAAGAGGGTTTAAATAGAGGGAGGAAGAGGAAGAAGAAGAAGAAAATAATTATGACTCGAAGGGAGGCTGCTTTCCAACACCACGCATGGTGAAGGCTGGTGTGTAAAAGCCACACCGCAAGAGCGTGCACACATGCAAATACACACCTAAAGGGATTCCTACCTGTGACTCAGGTCAGTGGGAGTCTCAAGAGCGGGAGGCAGTAATCAGTAACAGTGTTATATGGCTGTGTTAATAGTTAACATGGCCCCTAGAGACTGTGCCCCTGGCCCAAGCACCTGCAGCCCCTTTTTACAGGCATCATCCATGGAAAGAACAAATAGTCTGAATGCTTGTTGGGCACATCAGCTTTACGTGAACCATCTCATCGGACATGCCAACAGGTGTTTGGTGGAAAAAAAACTCCCGAAAAAGCTGAGTTTGCAGAGCAGGGTCAATTATTGGAGGTGAAACTTTGTTATTAGTTCCATAAAGCATTGGCGTGCTCTGTAGTTTTATTGCCTAACTTTTCTCTTCTCTTCTCTTCTCTTCTTCTCCTCCAACTTTCCTTCCAGGGTCATAGTAACAGGAGTGAGTGTTATCTGTCTGCCCCGACTCCCCCAGATGGCCTTCTGGCTTCACACACACAAATGAATATTTGACAAACACCTATGTGAAAATGTTAGTAGCTGCTTCAAAATTAGCACTTGCTTTGCATCTCTCTCTCTCTCGACACACATAGACACACACACACACACACACACACACATGCACGCAGGCATTGGCCGGCACATATCCGTACAAAAACTGAAAACACACCAAAACACATGCCTCCCTTGGTTCTTGATAAATAGAGGCAGCATAAAATCAAACTCAGGTCAGGATAACCTCATGGTGACCCACCAGCTCTATCGCCTGCAGTGTCCTCTCTCACCAGCTGCTGAGTGTGGCCTGCTCGGCCCATCCCCGCTGCCGGGTCAACCGCACACACCCAAAACTTCTGCATAAATACACAAAACTTTACAGCTTTCACGTCTCTTCGCGATGCCTTTTTTTTTTTTTTGTTGTATTCCACTTCCGAGCAGAATTGATCAAGTCTCAAAGTCCAAGAGGTTGATGCGAACGTAATGGCAGTGACATCAAGAGAGCACTAAGGCAATGTTAATGCTTCTCTATCCGGGCAGATGGAGGTGTGTGTGCACAGTGCAAACAGACCCTTGTACCGAGAAGGCTAAGCTGGAGCACTCGGCAGTGTAAAAAAATCTGGGCTAATGTCTGTTTCTCCCACTAAATTGTTTTTTGATAAGGGAATATCTGGAGATAAGTGTTGTCACTATCCTATCTGAGAACCGGAAGCCAGTTCGATAAATCTCCTGTGTAATCTAATAGGAGTCATGGGCAGGAGCTGCCATGCAGGGAACACTGTCTGCTGCACTTGGAGTGGAGGGAAGACTTACTCTGATTAAAGAACAAGGGAGAAGTTAGCCAACACTGCCAGCTTGTAAAAATTGATAACATCTTTACATTAAACAAATGACTATCGCTACTCATTCAGGATAACTTTTGGATTTGTTGACATATTAAAGCAATACTGATAGCCTTTGTCAGTTGCCTAGTGACAGTATATCTCTGTTTCAGAGCACAGAGCCAAAAAAAGTGAAACAAAGTTGACAAATGTGGCATTTGTATTACAGTCTGTGTACCCGAGGCAGGGCCTATGTGGTGAGCTCTTTTAAAGGATATACATGTAAGATGTCAGCTGGAATAAGTGCCTACACAGAGGAAGTTTGTGTGTAATATAACTAATACAAGTCATTTTCTAGCTGTTTAGAATAGAAATAGAAAATATAGATTAAAAGGAAATGTCTAAATTACTACAGTATATTGTAAATACTCCATTAATTACAGATAATGGTTTTGGATAATAAAACTTTTAACAATCTAAATATTGAAACTTCATTTCCAAGAAGTGCTTTGCTTTTTGGTTCTTACAATTAGATACATTCAAACCCTCGTGTTGCACGCCGCGTAGCCAAAGGCTGACATGTTCCTTTGTGCCACAGGCCTCCATTGTTGACAAAACCACACTGTTATATGATTCTTCATTATTATGAACGTGCGCACTGTAGTCGATTCCACAAACAGTGTCCTTCTGCTGTGTGTGTGTGTGTGTGTGTGTGTAATAATCTGAAGCTGAAAATAGTCCACAACAAATCAGTAGAATACGTTTGCGGCCCCTTGTTTTTAGATCTTTCGACTTTAATACGAACAGATTGGCTTGAGGTGGAGTGTTGTACTCAGACAGCTTAAAGAAGTCAGAGAGCACAGAAACTAAAAGACTAAAACATTGTTGGTGTTGCTCTTTTCATGGGATTCAGTGGTGGACTCATGCTGTCTGAGGGGTAACAGTTCAAAGAAAGTTTTCAAGCACGTAGGGCATATGGTATTTTAGCACTTTGTTTTCCAGTGGGAGGGCGGCCGAGAGGGCACTTTATCATGTTTTATCTACCATAGGGGCATCAAAGAGAGTCCACCAGTAATATGAGTATAAAGTAAGTTCAATAAGGTAGACATTGAGGCAAACAGTATGGGGGTTTGGCCTAGAATTGTATTAAAGTTAAATGACATCACATATTAAGTTATATAAATTCAACACGTTCTTGTGTCACCACTGTGACGTTCATTATTGGAGAAGCTGGATATATTGTCAGGAAATCAAACCTGAGTGACAAAAGATTTTTGAACTCAGATGTTGTGAAAACTACTAATTAATCACTCTGTGAGCTGGAGGCGAACAGGATCCCCCCCCCCCCGGTGACCTGAGCTCCCAGGGGTTGGTGTTAAGTAAACTTTGTCAGTCATGCAACGATCTCCAGCAGAGAACTGTCTCTGTGCTCATCAGGAGACCTTCTCCATGACCCCCACCTCTCTGCCTTGGCATTCCTCTGCCACACCACCTCCCTGACCCACCTTGTCTCCATCTCTCCTGCCCTCCCCCGTCATCCCCGCCATCCGTCCGTCGCCTTGGGTCCTGCTCTCTGTCCCAGCAGCCCGTGCGGCCGGCTGGCGTCTCCTCCGTTGGAGACAGCCTATCAGGGGCCACACGTCATCTGTCTCCAGGACCTGACTGACATGTCGACCTCAGAGATTACCAGCTACTATCAGAGAAGGGGTGGGGGGGGGGGGGGGGGGTGGGGTTGTGTGTGCTCCCTAAGTGGATGCTCCTTTCTCTCACCATAACACTGGTTGGGAACTGGAACCTGCTTTAGGCCTCTGAAACTCTGATGTGGCATTTTATCTGTCTGGGAGCTGCTCTGTTGATTTGCTACAAGGTCTGCAGGGACGGAGTGCCAGACAGTGACAGATATCAACTATCTTGGCCAGCGTAGACGCAGAGAGGAGAGAAAACTTCAAGCTTGTTGGTCTTTGCTGTAAACATCTAGTGAGTTTCTGCTGTCAATTCAAAGGGGTTTGTAATAACAGCACGGAAAATTTGCCCGTCTGCTATCAAGGTCCAGATGCTGCATTCCCAGGCTGCGTGCTGAGACCTTCAACCCAAATATTAACAGGGAGTGATTTTGTGTGCGAGAATTCTCCCAGTGCAGGTTGAAAATATTCCATGAAAATCAATATTAGTCTTTTCTTTATTCAGACACTAACCAAAAAGTAATAAATCATCAAATTATTGTATAAAAAACTGTTTGTGTGGGGGGATTATGGGCCAGACTATTTGTTGGCCACCATACAATCTCCAGTCTTTAGTCCTATGCTAAGCGAACACGCGGCTGGCTGAAGCGTCACATCCACCGTACAAACACAGAAGCTATCGATGTCCTTGTCTAACTCTCAGAAAGAAAGTGAATAAGCATATTTGCCAAAAGGTCAAACTATTCTTTTTACATGTGTTTTTCAGACGTTATCCAAACGGTCGATATATTACTTGATAAATTCTTGCTTTTTGCTCGCCGCAGGAGCACATATAATCTAGCCTGCTTGTTTCTACACCGACTCTACCACAAAGCTTCTGGCCTTCCTCTCTACCAGGTGGTGTGAAGCTGGCTGACTCTCAAGCTCTCGTCACCGCTCTCTGTCTAGAACATGGAGCCCTGGGATATTTGTGTATCATGTATTGATTTTGAGGTACAACCCCTTGGCTGTAAAACAAAGATAAAGAAGTTAGGCATTAACTATTTTCTTTCCAGGGGTCACTCTGAGCTTGTTTCACATAGCTGGAACCCACCTGGAAAATAAAGAAAAAAGACACACAAAAAAAAAGCTTGCCCGTGTGATGGACTCTGGAATATTGATTTTTCTCTACGAACAAAAAAAAGCCTTTGCAGTCAGTATTTCCCTCGGAGCTCAGATAGGGCTGCTACATTCCAGTCTTCTCCCTCCAAGGTTACTGCCTGCTCGGCGGAGGCGAGCACCTGTCAGATGTACGCTTGTTTTGTTATACAACGCGTCTTTGTAGCATTTGCTTTCTCCATAGAACCCCCCCCCCCTCCCCCTTTTTTTATTCAGTTAGGGAAAGAAATAGTAAAAAAACTAAAAGGATCGCTCAGGGGATTTCAGTCAACTCTGTTTCCTTGTTGTCTCTATCGGACTTCACAAGGATTGCAAACTGTTGAACTCTCTTCTCGCATGTGGCTTAAATACTGATCCCAAAGCTAACCTTATTTAGAAATCCTCACCTGGGGGAGAACAGTGTCGTCACACCAACCTTGTTTGCTTGCTCGAGAGCTAAATGTGATGAGGTTTGCACTTGTTGATTAAGTATGTCTACCCCATTGTTCTACGTAGTTGTAGAAGTGTGAAACGAAGCACATCTAAGAGAGAGCTCTAGTGCCACATTATTTGCAGAGTCGACTCGCAGCTCTGGTGTAACTCTGTAGTAAATCAGAAATATGAGAGTACTAATACTAGTTCTTTACAAATCATGCTTTCTGGGTTAGTTAATCCACTTAATTGTGAAGTATTTATGTGTTTTAAACCATTTTACGTGCCTGGAAATGACTGGTGTGTTAGTGTTTGTAATCTACTCCATAAAATTAATAGATTGCAGCATTTCTTACCCCGTCAGAAATCGTTTTCAATCTCTGCATCGAAAGCACTTGACAGTTTACTGCCCAGGCAAAGGTTGCACCTCCACAGTTTTATAGAATTATTAAGTAAGCAATTATGATAACCCACTGTTTTAAAGATAATAGGATGATAAGGTTCTGCCAAACTCACACTGTAGTTTGCCCTTACATTGCTCTTCCTGAGGAGGAAATCAATATATTTTGTACTTAGGCAGCGTCGTCCTCCTGACACGCAGAGTGTTTATTTTAACCTGTTGAGCATTAAAAGTTCCAGATGATCCACAGAAAATTAGGATTAGAATCTAAAAAACGCATCTCGTAGCTACGCATTGTAATGACCCTGCACGGCTAGTGGCATTTTATCAAAGCTCATAAACCTTGAATGACTATATATTGATAAAGACTGTTTAAAGTGTCATTGGAACGATAACATTTGCACTGTAAATGTGGCTCGCAGGCTCCAGCCTACAATCGTGCTGGGATGATAAGGACAGCGCCGACTGGGGCTACAAGCTGCAGGTCAAAAGCCACAGAATATCTGTACGGGGGGGGGGGGGGGGGGGGGGTTGAAAACCAAAGTTTTAATTTGTCAAAAATCATTAGGTGAAGATAATTAAATCAACTCAGGATCAAAACTGTTGGCCTCTAAAAGAGAAGGTAATTTAACTGCCCGGCAAAGCATTTGCAATTTGTCCTTCAACTGGAAATAATTGACATTGTGTAAGGAACACTGGATGTTTATTGTACACTGTGCATTTCAAGAAATATGTGTGTGTATCTTACTTAGATTTAACCATTGATACCATTTTGAGCATTAAAATCATTAATATGATTACACTTCTGTATATATTGTAATATACATATTTGTTGTTGTTATATATTGTGGTACAATGTGCACACCTTTACTTATATATATATTCTATGTATTATTGCATTTTATTATAAATGTCCCCGGGGGATAAATAAAGTATTTCCGATCTAAATTGAATACAATAAAATAAAATATATTATATATTATATTTTTTACACAAGAGTCGGTGACGTACAAGATAAAGCATTGTTTAAAATACGCATGTACTTCTTATGTGTTTTATTTCTAGGCGTTTTATACACACCTATGCGGGACTTTTCCCAGTGTTGTTTGTGTTAACCTTCTCCCCGTGCATGCATAAATAACAAATTACCCACCAAGTGAGAGAGGGATGAACGAGTGGTTTGACACTTTGCCCAGATCAATATCAATAAAGCAATCAGCATGTCAGGAACCTATATGTTGCGAGGAGGGATCTGGTGCGAGAGGATAACTGAGTTTATGGCTTTACTGTGGAGGTGGGGCTGCAAGCTTTCAGGTACACTAACCCACCCATACAAACTCACAAACACATGTGTGGTTACATCACATCGAGGGACATTGAGTGACTTAAACTAATCCCCTGAAGATTTGCGATAACTGCAACCCCGACTGATTAGTGCGAAACTTTATTCTAATTATAAATAAGGCGACGGAAGTGACTGAGCCGACAGTTAAAACAAAAGCAGCTTATGTTCTCACTTTGACAAATGTCCCTCAATTAAAAGGCTCAAAAGGACCAAAACTTGGTCCCAAAATGTGACGCACACAAATCTTCGTGGCCCTTCCCTTCTCCTCTGGTCCTCGAAGAGTCCAGACAGCTAGATTGCACTTTGCTCAGCCTGACAATAAACTGAGACAATAAATTCAAGCAGACTTCTGAACTGGATGACATGAGGGGAGAAAGAGAGGGAGAGGACCTTCAGACAGCCAGCGATCAATTCCTTCCAACATGGAAGGAAAGCCCAAGTGGCCAAAATAGATGGAAAGAAGTATTTCTCTCCTTTTCTTTATCTCTGCGGTCCGACTAAATCCAGGGAACAATTGATTTCTCCAGGTATAGGTTTTAAAAAAGGAAACAGAAACACTGACATTGAGAATTTGAAGTCTGAAACAAACAACGTTGTGCAATAAGAAATGTGTTGCAGATGGCAATGATTCAAGGTCTAACACCCTAACTTTGCCCTCTTTTCTTTTTTTGTTTTGTTGTATGCCTGACCTAGAATTCATTTCCCCACTGAGACGTTCATAAATCAATATAGTGAAATCAGAATCTCCTCCGCTTCGTGTTCGGGGGGCCTAAGTTCTGCTCCGACAGTCACTAATCAGACCGTCTCCAAACGGGAACAGCACACGTTGGATCTCAACATGTTAAGTTCAAGTTCTATATCAAGATGTGGTCGTGATTTAAGCCGTTGTATTTCCTGCTGATAGCCAAAGTGAGGATTAACAACTCTTTCGAAGCGAGTCTCCTGCTCTGAAACAATAACCTCTAGATGAATGATGGCGTCTATAACTAGCTGTCACACCAAAATAGAAGATGTCTAGCGTGACTTATTGTAAATTTAGTTGATTTGTCCTCTGCACCGCAGATATAAGTGCGTCAATGACAGCAGAGAACACAGTATTTAGTCATTGGATGTACTGCCACCTTGTGATGTGCTCTGAAAGCTGCACGTCAGAGCTTCATTTCACAGTAAATGTAGAGGCAATGTATTCATTTTTGTCAGGTCATAACTTCAGAACCCACGCCAAGGGCGAAGCCTGAGGGGGGGTGGGGGTGTAGGGGGGGTAGACAACGCAGACTTTCCTCCCACCACGGCATGCTGACTCCCCCGGCAGATGGATGTCACTGACCCTTCTCAGTGATCACAGCAGAGACTTGAAGCAGGGTCACAGTCATTTTCCTGATGGTGGTTGCCCGCTCTCCCCTCCAGGGGGTTCAATTCGTCTCTATCTGCTGCTCAGCGAAGCCTGCAGTGCCGAGCCACCATCACTCACACTCTGCAGGGCAGCCGGTGGATTAGCTGACCCCCCGTTGTGGGAGTAACAACCCCTGCAGTCCAGTCAGCAAACACTGCAGCTAAAAAGCAGCCGAGAGCGGCAGGCGTGGCGGTCAGGGATCCTCACCAGGATCAGGCCGTGGCCAGGGGAGAGATAGCGGCGTCTCCAGCACCCTGTCTGTCAGTCAGCAGGCAGTCAGAGTGATGGACAAGCAGTCTGGTCCTGACATTCACCCCAGAGGGTGTCGTAATAGCCCATTGATATCATGTAAATAATACACATGTATTAATATTGTGTAAACAGTTCAGCGCCTCAGAAATCTTTTCACTTTCTTTCCTTTCTCGCTTCGTCTCCCTCGCCCAACGCCCCTACACACAAATTAAACGCTAAATAAAAACAACTTTAAAGATTAATTTGACCGATAGCATTATTATACATTTTTTAATTGTTGTATAGATATTGCGATAATATCGTTATCCGATATCGTGACTAATTCTGACGTAGATTAGATGGCCAAAAGTATATGGACATGCAAAATCCCGGGCATTAATATGCCGCTGATCAGCCTCCAAAGATCATAAACATTTCTGGAACCTGGTTGCAGGATATTTTGAAAATAGATTAATCATTTATGCAAGTTTTCAAACTAAAAATGAAATCATTCTGTAAACTTAATCTAATGTGAGGATTGGACGGTTGGTGGTCCAAAGCAAGACATTTGAAGACGTCACCCTGGGTTTGGGGAAATTGTGATGTTAATTTTTCTCAATTTATGACATTCATTATTGATAATGAAAATAATCTTTAGTTGCAGCTTCTGGGTTCATGGACACAGTAATAAGCCTTCTGCAGGCTAACCTATACATCCCTGTGATGTGGTGCATTACTCCAGACACACCAATAACACTACAGGTACAAAGCATTATGTAGTTCCCCATCTCCACACAGACGGGGACATTTTTAACAGTAAAACATCGTTAAAATCATCCTAATAAACATTAGTAAATCTACAAAAACAAAAACAACACTTATAAAACACAGTATCATTGAATGCTGCAGTATTAGGATATACATATTCTCCGTGCAGGAAACAAAGAGGCCAGCAGCAGCTGCCATCCGTCTAACACTGTAACAGGTACATTGCTTTACAGACAGGTACTTGAGTCTAAAATGACAAAGCACCACAGACATAACTACACCAAACTACAGCAACCTGTCTGTTCCTGGTGCCAAGTCACAGAGATCTGAGAAAAAAAAAAGAAGTGTCAGAGTCTCCCCTGCGGTCAGTGTGCATTGACTGAGCGAGAGGGTGACGGCATGATGAATGTCTTGTTATGAGCGGCTGCATACTGATGCTGCGTGTGAGCCGAGCCCAAAGACGTCCATGTTACGAACGGACTAGTCAATGAGCTAGAACATAAATGGCCTTTGGTGATAATTTCCTGAGAGGTGAGATGTCACTGCTCACTGGAGAAGATGCATCACTCTGTGTGGGTCTCTCTCTCTTTACTCTTCTCTCTCTGATTAGCATCGCTGACCTATCACACGCTGGTGCCGAGTCATTATTAGGCGTTAGCATTTTCAATTACCTCACAACTCCCATCTCTGCCACCCCGTCTCCTCCGTGAGGCAGACGCTGCACAGCAGGAGAAAAGCAACAAAATGCTAATGTTCGGCTTATAAGAGGCGAACTACATCTGAGCTCAACTTTGAAAAAGCAAAACAAGCTAAAGAACAATTCAGGAATAGTTAGAAACACAAACAGCACCTTTTCTTTTTTTTTTAATGTCCCGTGGTTCAATGTAGAACTTTATTTCAGCTATATGGTTGTTTTAAAAGCACTTATTAGCAATACAGACTGAACGGTTTCCATGATACATGTCGTACTGCATATGTCAAACATTCATGCCAAAGAAAATACTACTGATACATCGTCAACTGGACAGTTACAGGTATTGAAAATAAAGTACAAAATAGGCTTTTTCATAACAACCATAACAAGACAACACTACCATAAAGCGTATTAGTGCTTCTAGCTTAAAGTGTTATCATGATCAATGAAAAGAATCAAAGCTGTACTCAAAAAGGTTGCTTTCAGTCGTAAAAGGGGGGGGGGGGGGGGAAGGGGGCATGGGGGGAAATGTTTGTATGCGGTTGCAAATTCCCACATAGCGGAGCAAGCGAGCCGTCTTGCTGAGTCTCCACGTGGGCAACTGCCTTTTTAGAAGAGGTAAGGCAAGTTCTGTCTTAAAAAATCATTAGCTTTCCTCCCAAAGAAAACACTGGTGAAAAGATACTCGACACTTTTGACAACAAAATGTCTTTTTTTCTGTTTCACAAATGAACAAGTTAGGCTTTACAGAGACCTATTTTAGAGAAAAATGCTTCTACTGATGATTGCTAGAAAGCTATTGCCAACAAAAAGACAGAAAAAACATCACAAACGTATTTCAACATTAATATCAAAGCAGAATGTTAGAGATTTGAGGCTACATATTAGGAAGGCAGTGACACCTAGAAATCCTTTTTTTTTTTTTTTGGGCGGCAATACAAAATAATTTATTCTACATTTTCATCTTAGTGTTCTAATAGATTGTACTCTCTAGCTCAATAAATGTCGATTTTGAGAGAAATACACTTAAATAAAAAATAGTAATACAAGATAAAGAGCACCTTATCCCCATACAAGTTCATTAACAGGTATATTTTTGGAAGCAAATGGCACAGAGTTGTAAATGGTAAATTAGCAAATGCTCATTGAATTGTACTTTGTTTTTTTTTTTTGTCAGACAATACCACAGAGTCTCAACAGTTTAACATCAATTTGTGACAAGATACTCTCGTTACAGAAGTGTTTGCATCGTGTGGGTTTGTGTGTACAACGAACGGGTACGACAGGGGCCGATCACTGGACAGAAGCTGAATGGAGTTTGTGTGTTTGTCTTGAATTCTTGAAAAAATCGCTACACGAATTCGCAGCCAAAAGGTTGTCGCGACACCGCCGCCCGTCCTTTCCTCGGCGCAGCTTGGTAAACAGTGTACGGGTGTGGCGTGCTACCTGGCAGTGGCTACAACTCCGCCTGTGTTTTAACACCGAGCTGCATCGGACCTCTAAAGTCAGTGCAGAAAAGGAGCTTTTGACCTGACTCAGCATTTCTAGTGCAAAACTGCCAACATCTGGTCTTTAACTGCAAGGACAGTCGGCGTACAGTGTGTCACAACAGCCAAACTGAACACACACATGAAGCTAAAACACTCACTGAACCCTTAAAGTGGTGCAAACAGTAATGTGTAAAATAAAATTTAAAATAAAATAAAAACTTGCCATACTGTCATGAAAAATTAAGTACTTAAAATCCACATCTGGAGCTTCCGATACCAATACACGTGCATAAAGATTTACAAATACAATAAAACTTGACTGCGGCTGGCATTGAATGCGACAGATGCATGGGAACTTTACATCAAAAGGTAACACGTCGACCTCTACGTCACCTCCTCTAACGCTTCTGAATTTGCTCAGAGCTGTTCTAGGAGGAAATCCAGAAACGGGCCAGTAAAGATCATATCCAAGACGGTGAGGCTAAAGGAGCCACCATAGACTCAATCAGAGAAAAGAACTTTCACACATCAAGTTAAAACAGAGAGAATGACACAGGAAGGAGGACGAGGAGGGGATGGAAAAGGCAAGAGAGAAGAAAGAGAAAAAAGGCGACGCCTGTGATGCATCTTTCTGGCTGCAGACACACGACAGAGCAGCAAAACTGATCAAAGTCTATTCATATTTCTTCTTGTTTTGTAACAGAAATTCCATCTGAACACAATCAAACCGTTGAGAGCATTTGCTGTGTCCAATAAGACATTTGAGAACGCCCTTGGCTGTCTGACTTGGGTGCTGAGTGGATGGTCGAGCAGCGGCGGCAGCAGCAGCAGCAGCAGCAGCAGCAGCAGCAGCTGGTGTGATTGTGGCTTTGCGGGCGTGGTCGGTGTGGGCTTTAAGAAAAGAGAAAGAGTCCGTGTGTGTCTGTGGGGGGAGAGAGGTTCTAGTAAAGGAGGATGCGGCGCTCGATGGCCTTGCGGCAGATGGGGCACTCGCTCATTCGGTCCCCACACAGCTGGCAGGTGCCGTGGCCGCACATGAAGATCATGTTCTTCAGCCGGTCCAGACACACCGGACACATAGTCTGCAATCACAGTTCATTGTTTTGTCGTGATAAAGAAACTTTCAAAAAAAGACATACAGGGAATAACTTCCTGATATAAAAACGATAGGATGTAATATATATAATATAATATATAATCTTACATCACCCAGTTTGATTTTTATTCTTCCTTTGTACTTCATGAGCCACTCCCGGGGTGCGTTCCAATACCCATACTATCATACTATTTAGTCTGCCGGAAAAAATATTTAATTTGTACGAATGCAAAATATGTTGAATGCAGTATGGCAAAAAGTACCAGGATGTCCTGCTGCATCCGGTTGCATTTTGCAGTCAAGCTAGCATGCTGGCTATCCTGACCCACAATCCTTTGCGCAGCGGAAGAATCCGCAGAGAGAGCACAGACAGATGACAGCTCATTCAAATTCCACGCTACGGATATATGAGCAACAGGGTCAAAGTTCAAGGAGCAATGTTATTACGAAGTAGCACGTCCCAATTGTACGCATACAGTACGGTCTTTGTAATGGCAGCTGCAGTATGTACAAAAAGTAAAGAGACAAAAGTATGCGATTTGGAACGCAGTCCTGGTTTGTGTCTTTATAAAAAATAAACATGTGTCCAGCTCGGCCACATTATGGTAAAACTTTTGCCCTGAACATCCTGCGAAGCCTCAGTACTAGTTACTGGAGCTGCTTCTATTGCGGCTAATTTACCTCTTTGTGTAGTCTTAATAAGTCTCAGCAGAGCTAAAAATAATTAGCAGATAGTCAAATTAGTCAATCAACCACAAAATATCATTTTCATAATTGATCAAACATTCAAAACATTTAGAAAGAAAATGCTTTAGAATAAATGGTTCAAGCTTCTCAAATGTGAGGATTTGATTTTAAATGATTGTAATTTGAATATGAAAAGAAAAAGCAAATTAAAATAAACATCATGGACGCTTCTTTTCACATTTTACTGAAGAATCAATTGATTATTTTTGGGGGGAAAAACACACGAATAGATGAATCAACAATGAAAATAAGAGTCAGATGTGGAACACTAACTGGATGACCTCTGTTCTACAGTACGGTGTGGACGAACCTGTTCCTTGATGTCCTGGAGCTGCTGCTGTAGCTTCTGTACATCAGCGTTGACGTTAGTGTTGTCCTTGTCTCGCTGCAAGGCCGGGATGTTTCCGCTAGCTGTGTGGAACGCAACAGCACAAAGGACATGTTGAGGGGGAGGGGGGGGGGGGAAAGGCAATTCAGTTACCAGCAGAGAGACTAAACCAATAAGAAGGTTGTGCCAGTGGCCACATCAAACTTTTATTTCCTCATAATGATTAAATATATTGCCAATAAAAACCGAAATGCAGCCACACAGACATTACCACTCTGAAACGAGCTGGGAGCCATGTTCTATTTAAAACATGTGTTTCGTAAACAAGCATGGATCATAAACACATGCACTTAATATTTGGCAGTCTGTGATGGCATTGCATTTTTTTTTTTTTTTTTTTTAAAGGGACTTGAATTCAGAAATGCACACTCTGTAATTATCTGAAATATAAACTGGCACAGGACAAAACATCGTACCACACTATTTGGCGTTGTAGGAGCCACGGGGTGCCTGAGTGTAATGATACAAGTGTGAAACTGCCTGGATGTAATATCTGAGCACTCAACAAGAATTAGCTGGACTGAGGCCGTGTTTGTGGACTCCATTCAAGACGGGCAAACATCTGCCCAGAAACAGAGAGCACCGATGTGGTTCTTGGCCTTTGCATCACATATTTACTGTATCAACATAATACTGTTTAGAGTGTGTGTGTGTGTGTGTGTGTGTGTGTGTGTGTCCCTGAAAGAGAAAGAGAGGGGGGTTCAGGGGAGGGGATATGGGCCAGGGCAGCACTGGGAGAGCTCTGATAAGGGAGGGGATCATAGAGGTATACTTACACCAACTTAGTGCCAGATTGTTGGGCTGGAGAAGATCCTGCGATCCCCCTGCCATAGTGTTAGAGCTCCCTGCTGGGAATAACCAGTCACATATAGTTATAGCTTGAGACGTCTTTACCAGCTCGACAGCTGGACTGGGGACCAAAACTACTCACTACAGCCTCGAAGGGAGGTTCAGAGAAAGACTTTAAAAGAGAAAGCTAGCAGTTGGAAACAGGGAAAGAAAGGGAAATAGAGTCTCTTCTATGTAGAATTAATAAGTTCAAATGCATAGCGGCAAGTGATTCTTTTTGCCATCAGCCAATCTTAAAGCATGAGTTTAATGCCTGTGCTAGCTCAACTTAGAAGTACATTATGTCAGAGAAGTAGGGAGTCAAAAATAATCAGAAGTGACAGATGAATTTCGTGCACTAGATTTGCTTCCGTAACAGACGTCAGCGGTCGGTGTTACTGGGATGAAGGGAGGTAAACAATCAATGCTGCCCCTTGCATGAGTGTATGCGTTGTTTGGGGTCTGCATTCACTTTTGCACGTCTGGTAACGACTGCAAGTAAGATTTGCATGCCAACAAGCTGACACGTGGAGAAATGTGAAATAATTAATACAGGGGTAAACATGAAGTTAGTGAACTTACAACAGTTTCCCTTTTAACTCAACATAAAACACGAGAGGAATAACCACTGGTGAGATGCACCACTAAAAGAAGGTTATGGGCAATAAAACACTGTGTTCAACTTGGAGACAAGAAGATGGATTGTGAATGCAACCAAAAATAAATATAGTTACACACTACATTAAATTCATTGGACAGGTTTGGGGTGACGTTCAAAACATGCGCGTTCATCTAAAATATTTGATTTGAAATCTGAAAGTTATTATTATTCAGTTAATTTGCACACATTCATGTGGGTATTAAATATGCATATACATCATTATGACTACAGGACGTTTACGCATATGCTTACAAATAACTTATTCCATTTTATGCGACTGTGATTAGTCAAACTTCTAGAGGCCACAGGAACATGAATAAGGTAATCAGCTCGTCTGTATGTTATGACATTATTGTATTATTCAGTGTGGGTCAGCAAAACTCAATTTAGAAAATGGCTTCTGAGATCCTACTGAGAACACAAAAGTCCTCAATCTGTGGACGATCTATTTGGCGATTTCAGACAAGGCGAGGCCAAGCACTTGTGAAGCCACTGTCCATTTCAGCCAGTGCTTAACTAGAAGCTGGAACACAATGAAATGATCACAGTGGATGCAATGATTAAAACATGCCGGATCTAGTAGTGGAGACGAGTTTGGACTGATTCAAAACAAACCCGACTTTAAATTTGCACATTTCTAACATGTCCACTAGGATGAAAAACAAACAATAAAACAATGTACCAGTGATGCAAACAAAAGGAATACATAATACATGAGCAAGGCAGCGACAAAGCAAATCAAAACAGCTAACGCAGATATTTTAGAAACTAGCAAAGAAAGAAGGAAAAAAGGAAAATAAAAGAGGAATTAAAAGGGAACGTGTGGAAGATTCACTCACTAAGGTCATCATCATCATCATCATCATCATCATCATCATCATCATCAGCGGCATCATCATCATCATCATCATCATCATCATCATCATCCTCCATACCTTTCCCACCACAGCAAAGAACGAACGGGGTGCGGCGTTCTACAACAGCCCGGCACTGTACGCACTTCTTCATGAGGCTGGCACAGTCTGGTGACGACAACAACACCGATAGTTTAGACATGAACACAGTGTGTTTTTATTTTCTACTTCAGCAACGAGGAAAGGCTGGAACTTACTCTCACAAGCGCACATGTGACCACAGGGCTGGAACAACACTGCTGCTTTTTTATCAGAGCAGACTACGCACTCCTCGATCTGATGGGGGACGGACAAATGAAACAAAGAAGAGCAAATGAAAGTATCCGCTCGACATCGTGCATCTCTTTCTGGCTCGGACAGACGCGGTGGAAGTGCTTCTGATACCTTAGTTCTTGACTGGACCTGATCCTTGCAGATGAGACATTTCTTGACACGAGGCGAGCACAGTGAGCACGTGGCAATGTGTCCGCAGGGCCCGAACAGAGTGTCTCTCTTCAAGTCCGAACACACCATACACTCGTCCAGTGACTCGATGTTGCTGTTCTGAGAGGGGCTGCGGGTGCCCACCTGGCCACTGAGGATAAAACCACAGAGTGTAAGAGCAGAGGAGAGTACACAGCACGAGACTGAGACGGTCAGGTGTTACAGTCACATTCCTGTAAAATCCTCCTTTTCCCACCCCGTGTGTAACAAAAGGCTTTCTGCTTGTTTAAAGACTTTTCACAAGCGTCGTAATGTCAGTGTGTTGAACACTTAGGTGCCATTAGGCCACATAAACATGAGAGGCAAAATAAAAAACAGATCTCGGTCTTTAAATCTAAGTCTGCGCGACTGTTTTTGACATAACCTGATAAAAACTAATCCATAAAAGAAAAGCGAACAATAAAAAATGAAACCTCTGATAAAACCCACACATTGACGTGATTGATGATTTTTTACCCACAGTTTAAGTACAAACAAACAACATAATGTGTTAACTGTTAAGCTTTAGACGGGTTAATAGGTGAATTCATTTTCTACCTGCCGTCGAGACATTACATTACATTGATACACTTTCATCCAGAGCAACTTAGAACAAGAGAACACGCTTGTTGTTTGCTCCCGTTTCCAATCTTTACACTAAGCTAAGCCAACCGTCTCCTGGCTCCAGCTTCATATTTAACAGACAGACATGAGAGTGGTATTGATCTGCCCATCTAACTCCTGGCAAGAAAGCAAATAGGTGTATTTCCTAAAATGTCAAACCATTCCTTTAAGGGATGTTTACCTGCTCTTCTCTTTGTGACATTTGGCCAGAGCTTTGCAGAGGCTGGGGTCTGGACACAGGTCTAGAGGGGACTGGCCCTTCTTGTTACGAATGGTCAAGTCTGCTCCGTTGGCTGCCAGGAAGCAGGCGATGGATGCTGCACTCTTCTTCTCTGCCCCCTGGGTGCCCAAGCCCATGATTAACTGCAGGGAGACAGACAGACACACAAAAAAAAAAACAGATACATCAGAAGCACATCAGGCACTTTTGACATAAAATATTGTTTTCAAGTTGAATCCAGTGGGACCAGTGTCATCGTCTCTCCCTTACACACCGGCACTCAAAACCATTAATGCAAAAAGTAAAGAGCACTTGGAGTAAGGAGTCCTGATTTTAATATTATTCAGATGGCTTCAGAGTTTAATTCAGATGGACCATGCCAAAGTACTATCAGATCACCGCTCATTAGCCACTCAGGCAGCCTAACCCCGTCACCCTCACCCAGAACCCCATCAACTGTCCCGTCTCTCTCTCTCCCTCCTCGAGCGCAACTCCTCACTCATCCTACCCCAACGTAAAACCTCTCTCTCTCTCTCTCTCTCTCTCTCTCTCTCTCTACCAATTTGGGCCTTCCATGTGTGATTGTCTTCAACCAGTAGCTTTTACATCTCTGCTGATGGAGCCATCGGGCCGGCTAATTCAATTCTCATCTTGAAGGAGGGGGGGGGGAGAGCTACGGGAGAGTGACCCAACTGCACATATCTCAATTAGGCCCGCTGTCTTGTCTGTTCCGCTCCTCCACGGGGAACCAGAGAGGGCAGGAAGGGGGGAATAAGAGAGGAGGTGGAAAGAAGTGGCAGGGAGACGGAAGGTGACAGGTAAGGGAAGTCTGTAGCTGCAGCTAGGCCCAGTAGTCTTAAACTCATCCCTGTAGGGATTAGTGATGTGCTGTTAACATGAAGAGGGTTCAGGTCTGACATGGCCCTGTTGGCCTCCACAGAGAGACAAACTCATTCAGGGTGGTCAAGAGGCTGCAGCGAGCTGGTCGGCCGCTCCGTGCTCGTTGTCTGGCTGCCGTCTGAACGATGGGTCGGAGCGCACTGGGCTGCACTGAGGAGCGCCGAGCTTCCCGTCTCAGCGTGACGTGTCACACATAGGACAGAGGTTTACTTACTGATCCCCGTGTAAATGATAAATGCCACAACATGATTGTACTCTAATCACAGGTTGTGTTGTAAAGGAGGAGTATACTTAAAGAGCAAACATGCCACACACTTATGAAGGTGACTGCACACTTTCAATGTAACACTGTTAAGCTTAAGAAAAGAAACACCATGGGTTTCTATTACTATGTGGTTACTACAGAGATTCTAGGATCACGAGAACCACATTGGTAATGACTTGTTGCCCTCTTAATGATGAATACTGCTCTTCAATCTCAAATGCATAACAAAATCTCGCACACAGGGCTGGGAAGGGAAGGACTCAAAGAGACATAATCTGTCCCTAGGTGTGAATACGTCAAGGATGTTTCCTAGTGTGCTGCCTAATTTATACTGGGTACCTCAATAGGAAAAAAAGCAGGTAAAGAATAACAATGTAAAGAGTTTATAAACTTTAAATTGAGCCTTTTTAAGAGCCGCGAGTGGGAAATCTCATCTGGGAACCTATTGGATAACAAGGCGCCACATTTCTACGATTGACCTCCAGTGTTTTTCCGTTTGTTCTTTTCTTGTGATAACTGCATCTCAACACACAAAGCTGCTTCGCTTCACGTCAATGCTGTGATGCCTCTTGTGATCTGGGAGGGACAGAGAGGTTAACAACGGACATATACGCACTGTGTTCTTGGAGGGTTCCCAGGGCTCCACTTTGCTGACGTCCTGCATATCTTGGAGCTGTCGCAGTTGGGACAGCGTGTGGTGACGCAGTGCCTCGTGAAGTGGCGTGTCCCCGTCCTTGTCCTGCACATCAAGCTTGGCCTCTGCCCGCACCAGCAGCTGTGTTAAGAAGAAAGACATAAAGAAACGCAAACATGCAGTCAAACAGAAACTCTAGCTATAACCGTAAAAAACTACTTTAATTTTATGCTACAATGCAAATGGCACAGTGTTGATTTATAAGGTTGCTGCTTACAATGAACTGCTTAAGTGTTGTACTCCCCAATTATGGAGTGCATTTTTTCTTGAGTCCACAAGATGGCAACGTGGCAATCCAATACTACGCCAAATGAGTCTAACCGAGACGCTGCCTCAGAGAGCATTATCCCTGCACAGCATCACTCTGAAGCAGGACCTCGTTCAACTGCAGGACATCCACCCGTGTGAATTAAATGTGGGGCTGTGCTGATGTTGTTCTACTCCCCCTTGTGTGCAGTCCAGAATGAGGGACTGATCTGAACTGAATCTTGTATTTGTGGTAAAAGTGAGAGGGGGGGGGGGGGAAGAAGAGGAAGAAACGAGGAACCACTCACCCGAACTATTTGGGTGTGTTGACGCTCCACTGCCAGGTGTAACGCCGTCTGCTGGTTGACGTTCTGGACGTCTAAGCTGGCACTCCCCTTGGAGGCAGGAACAGGAGAGGAGCAAACACACACAATAAAACATTTGTGCATACATTAACAACCAACCATAATGAATCACACGTACATATGTGCACATAAATATGACAAGCAGGTGATGAATGTAGACAAAACAAAACAAATGATTCCGTTAGAAAGTTAAATAATTGAAAGATTGTAACAAATATTCTGGCTATATGCGCCGTGACAGAACCTTCCTTCCTTCAACCCTGCCTAAAATCAAAGTGTCACCAAGGGGCTTGGAAAAGAGCGCATGCTACAATAACGCTGCATGTGATTGTCATTTCCAATTGCGAACACCTCAGCTGAGGAGATGTGGAGGGAAGATAAGCATTGTGATCAGGCAGTGTGTGAAATCCCCAAGTAATAAGACTGACTGACTGACTGGCTGGGAATCTGCAGTGCACCTTGTACTGTGGTGCAATTTCTGAATAGAAAGCTGAGCCATCACTGCGAACCAGCCCATTGCAGGGACTCGGGGAAAAAGGCCGTCCCCGCTGAAAGGTAGCTTGCACAGCGAGCGTTCATGCGCTGGAATGTTGCAGCAACATTGCTGCCTTGCACCATATCCTAATTAACCCAGTTCCCGCTTGGACAGGTTACTTTGCTGTAAACTCCCGTGTCTTTAGAGAGTTAAACCTGCAATCTCAGATGGGAAAAAGAGCACATACCTATGATTGCAAGAGGAGGAGGATATGAGGGCCCAACAGCACTAAAGAATACCCCTGGAGGCTCTGTGAACCGTATGGATTCAATAAAAAGAAATGGCACTTATAGCAGCTTCAATTGGTCTACAGCTTGCTGGCTGCAGGGAGTGCAGTGGAAGCTGCTCTTAATGTTCTATAGTCAGGGAAAGCCAGAAACGCAGGCGAAGCTGATGCAGGCTATGCTTTCGGCTAATAAATATAAACGAAAGGGGTCTCTTATAGAGTATGAATAACGGCATTTGTCGCCAGTGTTGAGCATGCATTAAAAACCAGCTATTTATACGTGTGCGAGTGCTTGTGTGTTGTTACCTGGTGCACCAACAGCTCAGCCACCTCCACATGGTTGTTGAGGGCAGCCAGGTGCAGTGCGGTGTAACCGTCGTCCTTCTTCTCGTCTACGATCCAAGGCCTCGGCAGTTTAGATAGCAGCACGCGCATGGCACTGCACAGAGGAGACATGGAGAAAGGGGAGGAAAAAGGTGAGCGTTTGATCGGGCTGAGCAGTGGAAGCATGACGGGAAAAAAAAGGTACAGAAAGTCAATTTGATAGTTTATGATGTAAACTGCCAAAATAAATCCATCTGTGACTGAATGTCTCATGCACTGTATGATAGCTGGGGGCCAGACACAAACTGTAAGCAAACACGTCGCAGTGTCTGTACTGCTGATACACAGCATATTCCAACACACATTTCTTTTTTTTTTTTACAGCAGAGCATATCCCATTTTCACACATGGGGACAAGAATACTAAATCAACTTAGGGAGGAGTTGCTTTCCCAAGCAGAGTGTTATTTACATCAAGCTTTGAGCTGTACAAGAGCTGTGTGCTATTTTAGAGAACCTGTCCCCCCCCCCCTACCATCTCCTCAGTTAGGAACGGAAGACACTTTCCCCCTTCATGATGCGCAGAAGCGCCAATCATTGGGAGGCAAAATGGTAATTACACAAGATTTAGCTGCATTCACTCAGGTCTCCTCCCGGGGAAGAAACGGACAGGGTGGGAAGATGGAAGGGGGGAAAAAAATCCATTGTTTAAACAGAGCTGTTTAACAGAAGTAGCCTGGTGTGGTGTAAAGAGCCAGTCAGTTCTGTGCCATTGAAGGTCATTTAGAGGATGTGTGCCTACAGAGAGAAGTGGCTGCAAAGACAACAGTGCAGGATGAAGGCTGAGAAGGAGTCACAGTGTCACAGTGGGGAGAGAGGGAGGCGGACTGTCACTCTCGACAGCGTCATTGAAAGAAGAAAAAAAGAGAGACATCTGTTTCACAAGTAAAAAGGAAGCCACATGTTTTCATTCATTATTAAATCCAAAGATCACAAAAAAAAAGCAGGGACTTTTTCTTTGGAACTCCATGAGTTTGGAGCTGTGATTGTTGTAATTAAAATAAATAAGTGCGAGTTAACACCCTTCTTCTTACTAGCTTTAGTTTAATGTTGGAACTAAACCATTATCTAACCACTACCTCTCTTCCCACTCTTCTTGCTTTAGCCCCTGGGCACACATCCAGGCATATGGCACATGAGAATACTGAAATGAGATGCATCCGTAGTTCAGTGTATGACCAATGCATCAGTCAAGGATATGGGACGAGAGGCAAAGGCTGCGAACACAACTCTTCAATTTGTGCAAATGCTATGAAATATAAAACAAGACAGTTAAAAGCCGTATCCCTCAACTGTTCTTGTATCTTTTCTGTAGTCAGGTACACAATGTACCTTCAATAAGCATTAAAGCAGCAATGCTGGAGGGAACACTCCTGACCTTGATTAACCCTGAATAATCATGCAGGGCATATCTTTGAACTGCGACAAAAGGAGGCGGACGATTCTTCTCTAACTTTGATATGGCTGAACGGCCCCCAAGCGAGCACTGGAGTGTTTGCATACACAACGGTAAGGTAAATATGGTCTGAAACAGTACAGGGAGGAAATGGGCTCCAGCGCAGAGCACGAAGGCCACGGCCTGCAACAATCAATGAAAACTGTTAACTATTAAGACAGAGAAAAGAAAGAAATGCAAACCAACATGCTGGCAGGCTTTCAGACTGAAGGTAATCAGGATGGCAGGTTCCCTGCGGGTTTTTGCTAAACCTACAGCTTGTCTCCCTCCTTCTGGAGTAATGAAAGAGAGCATCATCAGCACAGCCTCTTGAGGAAAGCAGAGGAAAAAGGGGCAGAGAGGCAGGGGGGCAGGCAGTCAGCACCTCTGTACGGACAGAGATCCAGGGCTGGTGTACTGCTGCAGTGATGAACAGCGCAGCACACTGATCCCAGGCTCCCTCGCTCTCCCTCGCTCTCCCTCGCTCTCTCTCTACCTCTCATTGCACAGAGGCTTACGCACACACACACCTGCATTGCTTGCAGCCATCTTCAACCACTTAATGCAGAGGAGCACTGCTTAAATGTGATAGCAACCGCACCCATTCTGCCTAATCTTACATTCATAATGTGTCGCCTTTGTTACGAAGAATTATTTGCTTGCGTACTGTAGATTTGCCGGCTCAGGGGGGACTTTTGAGTAATTTCATCCATGGCGCTCCCACTGGGTAGGACTTGAGACTTAAACAAGCAAATTGTTCAAGAAAAGACCTTGCCACATCAGATTCTTGCCTGAAGCTATAACATGAAACTTATTACAGTGGTTAAACACCGCACTCTTCTAGCTTTCTTCATAGACAATACATGAATGCAGTTTTTTTTTCAGAATCAAGGACAATTGTTCCACATAAAGCCTTTGTTCTTTGTGTGCCCATTTCCTTCCTCCTATTGGTGCAATGTAAAACATTTGTGCAATCTGGATTGGCTGAAAAAATCTCCTATATGTCGAACAACTGGCCAATAAATGCACGTCTGCAACACTACAGGGGCTCACTGGTGCCTTCTAGTGTCAGAAGCAGGCACTTGAGTGCTGGGCAGGTGTTTGCTGTTGTAGGAAGCCCTTCCAATAAAAGTCTAGATTGACAGGCTCCCTGCCACGCTGGGCAAAATGGGCGGACATTAATATTAATTGCCCATACTGGCACTGCTGCATTGCAGTTACGCTATTTGCTGTAAAAGGCAGAAAAAAAAAAGAGAGAGTGAATTAAGATACTAAGTAACAAAACCTAGTTGTTGTTTTAATAATCTCTTAGGTAAAAGATGTTAGCAGTGACCGAGGAAGGTATGAGAGAAACTGCGTGTTGGCCCTTGAGGTGTGGGAGAAATTAGAGTGAGTCTACCCAGCTCGGGCTGCAGTCCTTTTTAGCACAAGACACTGACTTGACCTGGGAGTTAACATTTTGACAACTCAGGTTATCTGCTACGAGAAGTGAAGTGAGGATCTCCTTATTGTAACTGAACTGTAAAACCAATGCAATGGTCTGTGTGAATGCAGGAGGACGTGCAGCTATGGAAAGGGAATGGGGAGAGGAGAGAGGTAGAGGGGGGAGACGTGATGGAACTGGGTCACCCTGTGAGAGATCTCAAGAGTCCCTCAGGAGAGCTACACCGGGGCCTGTTGTCTTGGGCTGCAGTTTGTCATTGAACAGGACGCTCTCTGACGCCCTCAGCTCTGCGTGTGTTGGCGTTTGTCATTGTATGGAAGACAGTGGACGTTTGCGTGCGATTGTGTGTGAGTGTAGGGGTCGACAGGTCCCTTCTGCTGCCCTCGCCTGGCTGACAGCCATCTGTGTGGTGGTCAGTAGCCGTTATTACAACAGGAAGTAAGAGTCAGGGGACAATAACTTGTGTAGGACAGGGCAAAACAGGAACAGTCAACATCCAGCTTGAGATTAATGGCTGCGCACAAACATATGGTTACTCTGATGTAGGAGACGTGTTTGGCATACCGTCATCCATTAACTAAGGCTTCAAGCTCAAGAAAAGAGATTCTGCATCGGAAATTGGTCGCCAAAAAAAGGTGCCACCTGCCTTGCGAAAATAAAATGCTTATATCTGCGCGAGGGCCAGTGAAATACTCCATACCCCAATGCATTAACCAAAATGTTTGCAACGATCAAAGCTCATTCTTGACCTTGGAATACAATCCCAACTCAAGGTCCACTTATTAACTTTTACTAGCGCTTCAAACGACATCACACAGCCTTCATCAGTGGATGAAGATATAATATATACCTACCACTATTTGGACTTCAGCAGAAAGCATTTAACTTATAAGCAAAGTGTAGTGCATTCAATTGTAAACAATAATCCTTCTCCAAGACAACTGAGCAAACCTCATTTGCTGATGAACACCATTTGATGCGCCTTTAGTCTAATATATCTGGTCAAAAATGGTTTTGGATGCCTCAGCTTATCCATGCTACTATATATATCTATCTATATATCCCTTCTCCAACACCGCTAGGATCCACCCCCCAGCCCCCTGATGCAGAGTCCTTATTGGAACAGCCTTTCAAGATGAGATGACTCCAGGCGATACATGAGGTGTCAGCTCATCAGGGACAGGGTCGATACATTCAGGTCCTTTGAAATAGTGAGCCCTGTTCACAACAAATCATTCACAAATGCAACACACCAACTCCAAATGGAAGCCCTCCGCCCCCTTTCCTCTCTGGGGAGGCACTCTTCATACTGTTTGAAAGGTTTTGGAAGACACCGAGTCCTTTAGTCAGTGGCAGCTGAGAGGGTTTGACACATAAAACTGTTCAGGATTTCACTGATCTTAAAACATGTGGCTTTGAATGAGAACGTTGACTTACATATTGCTTATTTATTTGGGAGAAAATGACACAAGGCATAACTTCAACACAAAGTTAACCGTCAATTCCACTGCTGTCACTTAATAACTCGGCAGATATTTTACTTGACAAATAATTGAAGTAGCCTATAATCCACATACAAATATACCCGATTGACTTTCATCCTGGCCATCCCTCTACCCCTAGAAGCAATTAGTTACCAGTTCACTTTGTCAGGGCCGTCCCGCTGTGGACGGTGTAAATAAACACAGATAGCGTCCAGGCCAGCAGTGCAGCAGAGAGCTGAGGACAAGAACCTAGCTGGCTCCGCTCAATAAAAAAGGCTTTCATTACCATGCCGTGAAGAGAATAATTTCCCCTACAATGTGACCTTCCCCTGCCTGCCTGTACCTGAGGCCCCTGAGTGAGCATGCTTTTATTAAAGACTATTTGCATAAACTGGGAAAAGGGGGAAGACGGGAAAAAGGGTGCATTTCTATGATGTTTTGGTTATCGTTATAGCCATTGCCTGAAGGTTGTTTATGAGACGCCAGGTGCATTTTCAAACATTTCCGGTACAGTCGTCTGTCCATCTGGGAAGTGGGTGGGGGCATATAAATGCTTAGCTTTAATTAGCCTTAAATCACCTGGTATTATGGGGTGTCCTGATTCATAGCAATTTGTGAAGAAGGAGGTAGCAAGACAGTCAGAGAAGCCCAATGGCGCAGTAATGTCCCATTGGTTCGAGATGACCCAATTATTTCCCCGTGCTTCTCTTCCTTTGGACTTTATTCTCCTCAGCACCTTGAAAGAAACCTCATTCTCATCTCAGCATCAGCCAAAAATGTCATAAAAAAAAATACATCCTTTTACCCAAAAAGCACAAAACGGACATAAAAGCTAAAGCAAGGACGTGCAGATTATATTAGAATAAAGAGACACCTAAATCATGCACATTAAATCCAACAATGGATCCATAGCATCATTATCTATCAAACAACCATGTGATTATTGAACATCACGATTTGCACAGGCTTGGGTATGTCTGGATCATACCGTAATAGAACTGAATTGAAAATAACCTGCTGAATGAAAATGACCTAGGACTGACGTAAAGGAGTTAACTTGTCAACGTGACAGGGTGACAAAACCACAAGGGTTTGGTAATAGCATTTTTGAACGGTTGACTTGACGTAGGACAAGGTATACAAAACGAGGCACAGAAAATGTAAGCTGTAGCTCAAACGAACTTATCAGTCAAAGAAACAAACAGACTCGAGTACACCGTCGGCGGAGCATCCGCGCTCTCGGACCTGTCTTTCCTGTCATTACAGTTTTTGCGCCTCAAACAAGCTGCTAATAGAGCAGAGAACGTCATCTCCCACCCCTTCACCATACTACACTTTTTCTCCGACTGCAATACAGAAATGTAATTCATGAAAACGAAGCATACTTGTCAATATCCACACCTGTGCACTTTGACAACTCAATACGTCTCTGATGCCGTTTAGCGTACTTTATGTATATGTAATGCTTTTTAAAAAAATCGATGGATGTGACGCGTTTGTGCTCATCCACTGTGTCTGTCGTGAGAAACTGAACTCATCTACATGCTATACTAAAAAGGGAAATTGTGACATTTGCCAATATATGGATTTTATGACCCTTGTAAGTGTTGAGATGGTGGCGAGAACCCAAAACCAAGGCTTCAATACATCCCTTCTGAAACCTAAAGGAAACGTAACATCAACGCAACGCTTTTACGCAAGTGGACTTCAGGAAAACATTCTTGGTCATGTTGAGCTACAGAAAACCCAGAGTTGTTACTTTAACATGTACATGTTTTTCTAACGTGCTGGGCCATTAGCAGTCGTTGCATTGAGATTCCATGTCATTTGAATGGTGTTCATGCTCACCCACCCAACAGCATCTAAATGACTTCTTATCTGCGAAGCAAATGTTTCATTTCTGACCGACAATGACTCTTTAAATTGTGACTGAGATACTGGCCATTTTGCAGATTATAAAGTTCCTTTCAGGTTCTATGAAACAAAAAAAAAAATCAGACCTACTCCTGCCTGGTGAAATTAACTGCAAGTGCTTCCACACTGAGGCACAAAGCAGTAAATAGGACGGAGGGATTGACTCTGGGTTTTGCAGAGCGGTGGAGAATTCAGCCGTGCTGAAGGTCCTTCGATCGACAGCCACTCAGCAGCATGCCACACTGTCACCATACAGGCAGACAGTCTGAGAGGCTCCCATGATCTACAGTCTCACTGCAAATCTACCACTTTAAATCACCCCTCGCTCCCTGGCCTTCCTCCCACCTTTCTGCCCCCACAAACACACAACACTCACCCTACTCCTGAAACACTCATTTCTGTATGGTGTAACCTGCGAGGGTCCCTTTTCACACACTCTCACACACACACACACACACACACACACACACACACACACACACACGCACACGCACACGCCCTTTTAACAGAACAGAAAAAAATAAGGCATATCGCCCTATCAAATTCTTTTCCATGGTAATTGGCAGACAGATCCAAAGTGACACAAACAAGCTGCCATATTGCAGCTGATGAGTCTGACTTTTCCAGCAGTTACACTTCTTGGCACTCAGAGGAAGAAGCGGTGGCTGAAAGAGCAGTTTGGTAATTAAAATCCATTGTTTGCAGAGGGAAATAATAGGGATCAAAGGGCCTTGTATCAGCTACTGCCTCCCCTAAGCACAGAGACAACATGCCATATGCCCCAGAGCAGCACAGAAAACAGCCAACTTGTTAATGGCGGGGGAATGGAGCTTGTATGAATGTACTAAACATTACACAGATAAGACTCTATAGGAACGTCCATGTATTTCACACTGATCCACTGATTCTGCAGATAGTGAGAAGAAGGTTTTCTCCAATAATATTGCATGTAAACTACTCTTCCCTAATCCCGATAATGTAATGCTTTTTTTTTTTTCTCCAATTGTCGATTTTCTTCAGTATTCTTTGCATGTTCAAGGATCCACACATGCACAAGCACACCAAACGACACAAACAAACACACATCCTTATCCTCTCTGACCTGTCATACTGCATTTACATGGGAGCCACTGACTTCAGTGTCCGTACGAGGTTACCAAGGTAACATGGTCTGCATTATTCAACAGATAAGCTTGGTTCAGCTCTGAGCATCGGCCTGAATGTGTCCCTCGGAGTACATTAGGGTTACTACCATCCGCTGACAAAAAAAAAAGGTATATGTCTGGACATGGGATACTGAGCATAAGTTGTCCGACACATCACACAACAACATTTCAAAGATGTCCACACGACACTCCGCTTTTGGTTCCCTAAACAACTGATATCATTAAAAAGAGTCACTGCATATATTGTTTTTACAATGAAAATTTTAAAAAGTTTCAAAAGGATCTAGTCTGACCAGGCACTCCTTAAAACTATTTTGTCACCTTATTAAAAATTATTTGAACAACTTACTACATAAAGCCAGATCCTTCATTAGATTGTTCTAAAACATATTTAAAAATATAAAAGATTAGACTGTAATGATACTAAATATTAAAAGGATTCTGGTTATGTTCACAAAAGCATGATCTAGACTTCCCTAATTTAAATCCAGGCTGACAACAGACAACAGAATATTATGTGTGCATATATTATATATTGATATAAATATGTACAAAATTGAAATATAATAAAAAAATAAATAACAATATTCAATCTAGGTAACAAGCTAGTTTAAAATGTACTGAATGACAGGTTTGCTTGAGTTTTGTATTGTGTGAAAACATATTTACTACACTGCAGTGTCTACTGACGTACATGCGTTCACTCAGCTAAGAAATATGCAGCACACTCCGTGTTACATAAAAAGCACAAACCAAAGTGCCGTCTCTGATGTTAAAGTGCCATCAAACGCTAAAAAATAAATTATATTACTTATTACAATACATCAAGAAAATAGATAAACTACATTTGTTTTTAAATGAGGGGGGGGGGGTGTGTTATTAAAGATGCCTGACAGCTGTGATTTGGTAGTTTATCATCTTGCTCTGTCATATTTATTACCTGCATTGCTGAGGCACTTAAAGTGCCACAAATAAATCCTGCTCTTTCTAGGTTTGGCAAGTGGGCAAAAACCATAGCATCAGTGCTTCTATAGCGCGTTCACAAGGCATGCTTTTCTCTTTGCATGCTATAGTCACTTTCCCAAAAGCGCTTAATGTCCTTGAGTCCCTTCAGTAAGAGATGCACCCCTCCCTATCCCTCCCTCCATCTATCCCTTGATCCCTCGTTTCCTCTCTTTCCCCTCGATCTGTCCATCCTTGCCTCCCTCAGCTACCACCCACCCCTCCCTCTTCCAACATGTGCTATAGCAACATAGCAGCCAGGACTCAATGTTTCAGCGTGCCACAGGACAGACAGAGCATTACAGCATGGCTGAGCTTATCTATTGGCTCAGAGCCACTGTTGGCCCAGCCCTAGGAGGAAGTGTAGGCGTTCTGATTGGTCACAGGGGGATTGGGGCTTGTATCAGCTTGTCCTCTGGCTGATCTGTTGGACTGGTCCCAGCTCATACAGAGGTGGACACTGGGAGGGCATCTAGGATTGTGCGACTTTTCAATTAAATGGCAGTGCATGCTGCAGCAAACTGGTAGCCAGGCTCTCTGAATGAACCAGTCACTGCACTACTTATGTACTCATTTAAACTAGAATACAGCAACATGACGCAGAGTCAAATTGAGCAGCTGAAGATAATACTAAAAAGGAGACATCTGTAATTGCAAATAATAAATCAGTGGGATCAGTCTCTCTAGACTACACAGAGAATGTTATGGTTTAATTGTCAAACATAAAGATATTACCTCCCATTGTGGGCTACAAGAACTCACTAAGTGCAGTTCATCTGGATTCCAAAGGTTACTTCGACATATCTCTGCAATCAGTTATCTTTTAATGAATTACAGCCGGGCACCTTTCCCCTGACCAAGTTTATCACCTCCACCATCCTGCCATCAGGAATGATCATATATCACGCTGTAATAAATGGGAGATCATACACACAGATAAACACACAAACACTAATAGCCGAATCACTATGCCCAAGTGACATCCCACATCAGTTTACCCTGTAAAACCCTCATATTTCTACTGCAATGTATTGCGTGAATGTGTGCGTGGGAAATTAAAATGTGAACATCAACCAGCCACTGACAGATAAATGTTCAAATTCACCAAAAACTCAAAAGTAAGTCATTATTTTGTCTACGTTTTGACGCCTTTCTTTTAATATTATACCAGCATTTGGCTGGTGGCTGGTGCTAATTTCCCACCCTGGTGTGTGTGTGTGTGTGTGTCTGCATATGAGCATATGGTGACAAGGAGGAACTCATACATTGTCCACAGCAGCTACAACACCTTTCCTGTCACCTCTATTTATTCCATCGATAGGGTTGTTGGCTGGTGCATCTGGCTGTCCTCATTTGTATTAATTTCTAAAATCTTAACACTTACAATCATAAAAGATTAATTCAGGCTAAACAATATAACCTGTGCGCGAGTATGTGCGCATGTACTCGAGTGGCCAACTGCCAAATAAACATAAATTGTAAGTAGTATGGTGTGGGTGTGTATGCCTCTGAGAAAATTGCCTTACACACGATGCACCCCTGCAGTTCATAAGTATTTGTGCAGTTTGTGAGTCACTTAACGGTTACATGCGGCGCCAGTAAGGCATGGTAAAAGATCAGAGGCAGGAGAGGCAGAGGAGCTTCCCCTGCAGTGAGGCTGGAGGGAACAATGGGCTGCTGGATCAGAGAGCCTGACTGCCACTGGCTTCCCCCTCCAGCACCCAGGTAGGTTGGCCCATTCATAAATCACTTTTATTCCTCCAAGCTCTCAACAGCCTCACCTCTTCAAATGATGCACTGTGTAAAGGGATGAAGAGGGAGGGGCAGGACGAGAGAGAGAGAGAGAGAGAGAGATAAAGTAAGCACGAGGAAGAGGCAGGCTGATGGAAGAAGAGCATGGAGATTTACTCAAAAAAGCACAAACTGGACTTATTAGAAATAGCTCTAATCCCTCTATGATGTTGACTAGTGGGCAGGCACACAGAAAGGGAGGAATTACGACAAGCTGACAGAACGAGCAAGACTTCACAAGCAGGCTTGATCTAAAAAACTAAACCGGGGCTACATCACCACCTGGAGCTAAACAGAATTCCCTGACTGATCCATCTGAGAGGAGACCTGCCTCTCATTTTTCGCGATCTCAAAGCTCTCATCAGGACTGCCCATCATATGAAAGAACCAAAAATACACGTTTTATAACTTTGAATCACGGCGGAAGCAACCAAGCTTTTCTGAAATCAATCAAATGAAAGTCTATTTCATTTCAAAGTTAAAACTAATTTCAATGGATGGATCTTATTTAAGTATAAAAGTCAACACTTAGTGGAGACACCATGATTCTATGTGTGAACACGGCATAAGATCTGTGAGAAGCCATGTTTCAGTCCCGACACAAATTCTTCATCAAAAGCCTGCTGCAGAGCATCATCCTCACAGCATGACGCTGCCACTACGCTTCACGATGGGCACCGTGTTTCTGTTTGCACTAAACTCAGCGTTCGCTCGTTGACGAACCAGAAGTGGGCCTTGCAGATAAGAGTTGTGTTTCAACATTTACATAACACTCCTCGTCACACACTGGTGTGGTGATACATTACTCATTATCCAAAAGTTCTTATAAAACATCTAAAAACACTATTAGAAACGGAATCAAGGAACAACTATATATTGTTATATATATAATTTAGATGCATAAATATAATTCCAGGGAATGGATAGATTCAAATATCAAACTTGTAATCTGCTATATTTTTTTTCAAAACACAATTGTTTTGATTTCACACCAATCTGTTTTTTTCTAAATTTCTTTAGCATAACTTCAGGAGAACAACACGTCCCCACCCCTTCATCCAGTGAAAGAAAGCACATCCATTAGTCGACCCCTTTTCTTATTGATCGATTAACTGCTCAGCTAAACATTCAGCCCGGCGCTATTCATCATGGTGGGAAGATGTAAGCCGTGCTGCTGAGTTTCAGAGGCAGATGGGATGTCGGGATGTAATTGAGATTAAACTGGTGGGTTGGGTGGCTGGAACAGGCAGGGTGGAGACCCACTGAGGGGGGGGATACACAAAACACACAAGGACATCGTTTGGTGGAGATAGTTCTAAACCATAACTGACTGAATAGGGAATTAATGCGCACCATCGAGTTCAAAAAGTACAGCAAATGCATGTACTGTGTGTGAATGTACGCACATGGCACGTGGCCGGCTGAAACATTCAATCTTTAAGTGGCGTGTAAACATAGAGACTGCGGGGCAATAGCAGGTGGACATTCCCAGTTGCCATTTATATAGCTGCAATTCTGCATTTTAAATTGGCCATGTAAGGTCAAGTTTTGAGCAGACACATTAGCATGGAATCCATTTTGACTGGCAAATGGTCACTTCTTGTAACAGCCGTAAAGATAATGTAATCGAAAAGCTATAAATTGCAGTGACAATACATTAATTAAATTGCACACTTAAATCTATGCAGTATTATCTACACCGTGAAAAAAAAAGGCCCGAGATATAACTGAGGAGTGAGTGAGTGCAGAATGACTGGGGGCTTGTTAAAAGCCTTATCAAATCAAGGAACGGAGAAAGCGCGTGACATTTTTCTGGCTCGTGAAAATACACTTTGACAAATGCTCATGGTGTATTGAGGGTGTTTTGGGAGTTTTCACAATCTCATTTATTAGAACTAAAATGCCACCGTGTAGTTTCCATAGGAATACTTTAAAAGAAGAAAACGCTTACGCTTCCTGAGTCGCTCTGCAGTTAAAATGCAGGTGGAGTAAGTAAGAGGACATGCCTGCTGTCATTGAGGTACAAGAGGAGCGAAGACGAGAGAGTGAAACAGATAGGAGGGCACAGAGGACATTGCTTCCGTACAGTATAGATGTGCCCCGTGATGAGAGCAACTAATTAAACAGATTCTTCAGTGGCCGCGCCTCGGGAAAGCTTGAAAAAGACACTTGAAAATTAATGAGAGCTCAGAAAGGAGAGAGCAGCCCAAACTTTTCAGTGCCTCAGAGGTGAGGTTGCCACTTGTCTCCCTGCATTGCCAAAAGCAGTATAAATAAATAGATAAATAAATAAATAATATTTCCTGCTGTCTAACACCCTCCACGCTGCACTGCACGTTCACCCTTTCTCTCTCCTCCATTACTCGGATATGCAGTTATTCTAAATATAGAGGTGAGCAGACGGAAGCTCTACCATAAGAAGTGTGTTCCAGCGCTATTTAAAAAGAAGAATGATAGAGACGGGGGAAGGGGTGGGGGGTCAAAAGGACACAGAGAGTGAGGGGGTGGTATCAGAGGAGGCGGTGGAGTTGGTGGTGAAGGATGTAAAGCATGGGGGGGGGGGGGGGGGGGGGGGGTCAAGAATATACAAGTGGAAGGACGAGAGACCACTTTATTTGGAGCTACTAAAAATAGCGCAGCAAATGGTAGCAGGGGCTATCCGGCTTAACGCTCCTCTCTCCTTCCAGGCCCGGTGGAATCAATAGGCAGGGACCCGTAGGGGAGGCTTCCCGGAGCCTGTAGCCAACAGTTGCTGAGGGGGGGATATGGAAGAGAGAGGGGGGTGAGGCAAGGAGAGAAGCAGAGTTGAGTGGAGCGGAGCGGGAACTATTTTTTGCACTGCTTGACTAAATATGGTCAGGGAGGTGGTGAGACAAGATACAGGAGCAGCCCGGCAACAGGGGCCGAGGCATGCTTCAAATGCTTGGCTTCCCACAAAGTGCTAACAGTTCAGCTTAGCCCTCCTCGCTGTGGGGTGGGGGGAAGCCTTTGGCTGGTTGACCTCGCGTCCCTAATTTGCTGCCACTGTGTTCTTCCTGTGCTCTCTGCCCTCCAAACTGCGGCAGCATCGCTACTTGATCTTTTCCTCGTAAAAAGGTGACCCAGGAGATGCACTATCAAGAAGCTGCATATACCAAAAAGATATTGCAATAGTCTCAGTCTTTAGTCCCTGACAATGGTAATCAAATTTGCATGGATTGCGAAGGACTATTAAAAGTACAGCTGTCTTCTACTGCAGAGGCACAGCCACCTCAATCACAATTCTGCTCTCAAACATTCAGTAAACTCCCTCTTCTAAGCCGTTGTATAAAGTTACACTGAATAATAAAAAGCGCATTTTAGGAGTAAGATAAAGCTCGGGGACAGTGTGTGTGTGTCGATGGAATAAGAAAAAGGCAGGGTGGGAGGATGGTTGGTACACTTTCCGCCTCCTCCACCGACCAGGGCATCCTCCCTGCTCTCCCCCTCAGAATGCACATGATGGAGAGGAGAGTGCTGCAGATTTTTTTTCCCCCCCCTCCTTCCCCCACTCTTCTCTCTCTACCTCCCCCTTTTTTTTCAAATGGCAGCTCTTCATGTCAGCCCCACATCTTCCTCTTCTAAAGGTATGACTTGTGTTTGTATGGGAATGTGTGTGCGTATGCCCACTTTCTCTCCTTTCCCCCCTCCTCCCCTCACTGACTCTGGCACTCAACCCGCCCGCCCGCCACCACCCCTCCTCCCCCCAATCATAGAAGCTGATTCAGCGAGTCAGGCGTGCACCCGGCACACACGATGGCTGCAGCAGCTGGAGCGCTCTCTAGGTCATTATGGCTCTCTTCACTACGGGAAGAGGAGGAGAGAAGGGGAAGAGAGAAGGAGCAACTCAGATAAGAAACTGATCTGACAGGTAATATATGCTCTTCCTTCGCTTTCGGACGGAGTTTACCCCTGACGGGCCTTGATGTCTCCTGTCCTGTCTCTTCCCAATCTCTTCTTCGGATGCGATCAGTTATTAACCGCATGGTTTGCCTGTGAGTCGCGTAGTCGAAAGGGGGAGTGGAATGCACTGTTCTGCAGCAGCAGCACTGGGACAGAACTTAACCAGAGACCACCTTTGAGCTTTTTTTCTCTTCTCGTGTTACTCTTGTCTTAAAAGAAGGAAAGAAATAAAGGCTTTAAAAAAAAAAAAAAAAAAAAGTATGGAGAGGATACAGGAGGAGGTGGAAGAGGGAAAGGGGAGGCTGGGGAGTTGCTATGGTCCACATGGATTTTAGCCCTGTTTTTTGCACTCTCCACTCTATCTCTCTCATCTTGTTCCTTCTCCCTCCCTCCCTTGTCTTGCACTCTCTCTCTCCCTCTCTCTCTCTCTCTCTCTCTCTCCCCCTCTCTCTCTCTCTCTCTCTCTCCCTCTCTCTCCCTCTCTCTCCTCTCTCTCTCTCTCTCTCTCTCTCTCGTGTGTTCCTGGCACTTGCCGGACATGCTGCAGCAGCAGAGCTCTTTGGCTCATTAGGCTTCATGGTTGCAGCCCTGCCGCTATCTAATGACGGACTCGTTAACTCAGACTGGTGTGGAGAGACATTCCCTTATGCACAATTCGCCCTCTGCGTCCGACACCTTCCAAGAGGTTTTTATCACCATGACTAAAGGATACTATAATTACTGGGACTTTTAATATGTTCTTCTTCTTCTTTTTTTTGTCTTTTTTAAATATCTTTTTGAGTCTATTTTTTTGGTGGTCTTACCAGACCACTTTTCAATTTAACTGAGGGGGGGGGGGGGGGGGGGGGGGTCACTGCCATTCTTAATTGATGGGAGGTAAGTTTGAGGACATGTGACACTTTTGAGTCCAAGGTTGGCTGAATGGGGCGGAAGGATGGAATGTGGCGGCCAGAGGGATGACGAAGCATCAGAATAATGAAGAGCGGGGCAGGTCGGGAGTGCTGAACGGGGAGGGGGGGGGGAAGCAGATTGACGGCACACAGCTGTGAGAAGTGTATTAACACAGATGTGGGGGGGAGGAAGGTGAGGATGGGCAGGAGGGGATATTGGGCAGCAATGGTTGGCTGAGTAGATGTGTGTCACTGGCTGAACCCACAGCACTTAGGGTAGTAACCCAGTTTATTCTCTCCCTCTCTGTAACGGATTGCTATAGGCTAAGCAGGGCATGCAGGGCACACAGTACTGCAGTGCTATCGCCCAAACCAGAACAGACACAACAACCACCGGGCTAATTCGCTGGTTGACGTTCCCCAACCTTCATCCCGCTGTGTGTAGGAAGGAATTTCACCCCCTCTCTCTCTCTCTCCTATTTGCTCACCCTCTCGGGTGGCTGTGACATTTCCTAAACAGGACGTCACACCTTTAGGACCAGGCTCATCCACCAACTATCACCGTCAGTTCAACCTCCCCTCATTGCTATTCCAAACCCTTTCTACTGCAAAGACATTGCACCAGTTTTCCCATTTATTCAGCTCTCTGCCACCAAGTCTCCAAACTCAAACCTAAGCTAGTCTTTTCCCTAATGTATTTTTCATTTTACACCCATTGCCTCAGCATCTAGCCTGCTGGCCAGCTAAGCGTGTTTGGAGGCAGTGTCGACTTGTGGAATGTGTTGGTGTGGGGCAAAGATTCATTAGAGACTTGCTGAACAATTCTCGCCACCATGCAAATGGTCATTGATCTGTTCCAACCCCTCTGCAATAGAACAGCAGGTTTCTCTGTAAACACAGACAGGTGAGGTTGGATCAGAGGAAAAAAGGAAGTGAGAGAAGATGACGATAAAAACAGGGATCCGTGTGAGGGAAGAGAGAGAACATAGTACAGAGAGAGAAAAAGAGAATGAGAGAGAGAGGGGGGTGGTATAGCCAGGACCAATCCACAAGTGCTGAGTGGGCATTAGCGCCTTCATGTGACCTATGGCCTGCCTCTGCGCCTAAAGCCCAAATCCTGCTCACAATAGCTTCCTGTTCCACTTGGATCACCCTCGTTTTCAAACATCAGCAAGCGCTCCAGCTAGCCACTGGGGACGTTGCTGACACAAGAGAGACGGGGGGACAGGGACGAGCTACATATTGGTCATAGTGAGAGATAGGAAAGGAGAATGGATATAGAAAGTGGGGGTGAAATAGGAGAACGAGATGGCGGTGAGGGAGGCAGGCTGAAAGAGAAGTGGGAGGAGAGAAGTGAAAATGTTTAGTGTGTCAGCGGGGCCAATCAGCTTATAGGTGCACCCCTGTTCCCAGGACACACGGTCCAGAGCAGATGATCATCATACAAGACAAGGTGCACACAGAGGCATCTCACACCATGGACTTTCTATCAACGAGAGAACTCTTCCCATCACTGCTGCTGTTTTTGTCCAACCCCTTAATCTACCTCCTCAACATTTTTCCTGGAAAGAGAAAAAGACCACCTTCTAACTGCAGCAAAAAAAAAAAAAAAAAAAAAAGTAAAATGAGAAAAAGGGGCGCTTGTATTCCACACCCTGATCCTGCTGTTTCTCACAGTTTTCTGGAGGACAGCGGGGGTCGCCGGGACAGTCGACTATGGTATGGACTGCAAAACTTCTGTTATGTTCAGGGGCGGGGGGACTGGCTGTTCAGCCTTACATGGCAACCAAAGGAAAGCCTTGAGTGTTGAACTGAATTTACACTCAAAGTCACCTTACGGTGCACACTACCATACTTGGGAGAGAAAACGGTGAGGAAAAATGTGCTGCTAATAACTTCCTGACCTTGGCGAAAGGTGAGACAATTTCATACTTAAGATTACCTCCTTGGTGTACATACTTCTTTATGTACCCATATGAACATATGATAGCTATGGAATGTAAAGAAGTATGTATTCTTGGTGAGGTGCTGGCCCTCGTTCTTGGAAAATGATGTTGGACAGCAGTGTCTGAGGATTTGTTTGTGCTTTGCAGATTGTTAATACGACTGTGATCATAGTGTGAGTGAAAATAGCAGGCAAAGAAAGAGAGGGGGGGGGGGAGAGAGAGAGAGAGAGAGAGAGAGAGAGAGAGAGAGAGAGAGAGAGAGAGAGAGAGAGAGAGAGAGAATGAATGTGAGTGGTAAGGCTCATACATTAGCTATACTGTCTCTGGGCAGTCTCACTGCAGCAATATTCGCTGTAGGGAACTTGCTGCTTTCTAAAACTGGCTGACTTGGCCAATAAAAACCTCTCATCCAAGATATGGCAACAATTCATTGGACAATTATGTAAGTTAGCATATAAAATGATAGCAATCATGTTTTGAGCTTTCTCTGTCGGCAGTTTTAGTTTAGTGCACTACTTTAGCCACCTACACCAACTATGGGCAAATAGTTGCCTTGTGACATCGCCATATGAACAGGGCCTCCTTTCATTATTGGGCGATTTTACTGCATTACAGCCCTTGAAATTCAGCCAGCTGCAACTTAGAACCAACTTCAGCAAGCAGTGAGTGGTATGCTGGAGCTGCTTCTGAACATTAATACCATAATCTTATCCAGTGCGCCCACAGGACTCTAGGGGAAAAGAAAGCCAGGTGAATTGGACCAAAACTCTGCCATTGTTTCTGGCAGTTTTACATGCAACGAAAAAAAGGGCAGGAAATAGTTGCTGAGGAGGCAGAATGAACAAGGGACTGACGTTGCTGCTGCCACAAGCTGGCTATATCCTACTGCTGTATCATATGGCTTCCGTGTTAACAATCTTGTGTGTTTAACTATCACTGCTCTCCCTTTATGCCGCTACCCTTATCCGCACCCCCACCCCACATCAACCCGGCTGCCCCGTGCTCCCCCTCCCTTCCTCCGATTCCTGCTCTCATTGTTCACGTTTGCTATGCTTGCCAAATGCTTTGCTGGGCTGCATGGCAGTCAGATTAGACCATCAAAAAGTGACAATACAGGATCAGAGTCAACTCTGGCCTGTCAGCTGATTCCAATTGTTGACTGCTTCAAACAAATAAAAGGCAACAGAATATGGACAGAGGGACAGAGAGAAATGAAGCGAGGGGAGTGGGGGGGGGGGGGAGGGGGAAGTAGTTTGCACGGCGAGCTATTCATATCTAGCAGTTTCACCTATTCTGACCCCCTCTCTGGCCTGTGCTAGGATCATAGACAATCCCTGTACCCGTTTGAGCACAGGTTTCTTTAAACCCCTTTAATGTAGATACACTGCTTTACTAAAATGTTTCCCCCCCCACTCTATAATGGCTCTAGCTTCAAAAAGCATGACATTTTTTTTTAATATGGAACAAATAATTATTACAATTTGATTAAAAAATATTAGATAATTAGTGGCTCAACAAAACTTGATATACATTTTTTTTAAAATACACCACTAACTTAAGTAAACCTTGGATAAAACTAATTCTCATAAAATGAGATTTACTTTCCTTCATTATAATGTTGTTATAGATGCGGCAGGCGGAGATGTATCAGTGCCTACACAATCTCTCCCGCAGTGGAGCAATGAAAAGGTGTACTGATTAATATGCCAAGTGGACGGCTGACTTACTCTATTTCCCTTCAATAAAATAAATATCTAAGCTGAGATGACACAACTGATACAAACGCTAATAATCTGCATTCTTTTACCGACAAAGTAAAAAAAAAAAAACACAAAAATTAATTGTAGCCTATAAATCTATGTATGAACATTTTTTTTAATTGTATTTCCAGAACAGGGCCACCTCAGCCCAGATTCAAATACATTTCATTCGTCTTTTTTTAAGGAGAGCATCAGAATGAAGCTGCATTTTTAGGCCATTACACCGTTCAGATCCATCTGCATGTCATGATATTCTATCTAGCTCTTTTCTGTCAAGACATCAGAGGCGTGTAGGAGTGCATGGCTTGCACTGCGTGTTTCTTCCAGGCCCTCAATAGCAACAAAATGCATGTCTGAGTGACAAACGCAGCAGATGCTGACATTATCAAATGCTGAGCGCCTGTCGTCCCCCCTGCTTTTGCCCTGTTATGGCCCTTAGACGAGGTGAGCTGCCTGGTCACCTGACTCTGAGTGACTGAGAGGCCTTGTGTGTGTAAGTGAGCAAGCATGAATGTGTATGTTACAAATAGACCTGCCGCTGGTGTGCCATATCAAGCTGGCCCTACATTGACCTCCATCCTGTCTACAAGCAGTGCGGTATATCACTCAGCTGTCGTTGGCCACTCTGAGAACCTCATTTGGGCCTCGACAGAAAAGTCAATAATTATAACAGCTGACCTATGTTTCATAGTCCTTTTGCAAAATAGTGTCAAAGGAACATTTATTACGATAAATGATAATGAAAGCTGGGGGAAAAAAGGGCCTTATAAATGTCACTTAACTGCGTCTTTGTGCAAAGATCGACAAATACTGCAGCGGTGAGACAACAACTCTTAATTAAATGGCTAAAATGTGGAAATGTTTAATGTAGTATTAACAGTTTATTGAGTTAATGATTGACTAGAACTACCATAAGATTTAAGCATTAAACATAATCAAAAGTTATTTACATGGGTGCTACTGTGATTCTTTTGTTTTAAGGACAGGGATAGATTCTTTGGAGAAAATGTTACAATACTGTACTACAGTAGAGCCCTGCCCTCAGTCGCTGTTCAAACAGCACCATCTACACTACAAATCAGTCTCTGGGACTTAAATGACTGGTTTAAATTAATGTTGTGACTTGACACCCCAGAGTGCTGCTGTAGGAGCGTGAGTGAGAGAGCTTGTGTATGTGGTTATGCCTCTGCATTTGTCTGTTGGCCGTCTCGGTGACCGCAGCGGCAGCGTGCTTGAAGCAGGGCCCATCTGTCAGAGCCTGTAATTGCTTCATGACTCCAGGACATTTGACTCAAGTGCACTGCCACAGATTATTATTATCCTTTTCTCAGGGAACAATTTTTCTCACTCTCTGGGAGGGGGGGGGCAAGCATAAAACTTAAAAAGATAGCGAGGAGGATAAATAGAGTGCCTGGGAGGCAAGCAAAGGAGAAAGTCAGGTAAGCTTGATCAACTGTACCTGTGTGTTATTGGTGTGGTGGTAAATGGGGTGTAGTGTGCTAAATGTAACGTATGTCACACAGAGTGGGTGAAGGTGAACATGCAGAAGAAAAAGCAGGAGAGAGAGAGAGAGAGAGAAGGAGCATTGTCCATTTCAACTAGTGGGTGGACATGGTGCGCTAACCCATATCTCAGGTTTTAATAAGATGTTTAAATGCAATATGGCCTTTCTCTGCTCAGCTCTTTTTCTGGATAAAACTTCCTTGCAGCAGAGCCTTTGACACACTTCACTTCACTTCACAGCAGTGCCCATGTCCGTCTCTGAAACAGTGATTCCACAATGCTTTGCTAAAGCTGGTAAAATGGAACCAAATCACCTCTTGAATGGATTTGGTCCCCTTCAACCAGCTGTAGCTATGCTTTGATGACTACAGGAGGTCCTTTCGCTGCAACGCCTTCAACACAATCCCTGTAATGGCAGCGGGCCACCTCTTGATGATGACTGTCTGGCTTATGGCTTTCCTCTACCAATAACATCTGGAGTGTTAGGTAATTGTCATGTTCAATGCTAAACCTGTCTAATTTGTTTTGACTAATAAAGAAACCAATCCCAGCTTCAAAACTTTGGTCCACTTTCCTGACTGAGTGTTACCTCTCTGCCTCGACGGGATTGATATTCTGACCACACTATCAATGGCTGTTTCAAAAATAGCAGGGGGGGGGGGGGGGGGGGGGGGGTGGATGTGCAGCGTGCGCTATTTCAGAAACACAGCACTCACATGTCTGTACAGCTGTCTTGCTAAGACGCCTCCTAAACTGACTGTCACTGACAGCCAATTACACTGCGAGTGGGAATAGGCCAAAGGGGGGGGGGGGGGGGGGGGGAGAAAAAGGAGACAACCAATGCAGTCCAGCAGGGGTATAATGGCATTGTAAAGAGATCTGAAGAATAAGAGTACAAGAAATAAAATAAAAAAGGGGCAAAATATAGTTGTTTAGAGACTGTACAATCCACACATAAAAACTCTTTGGCCCCCTTCCACTGAAGCCTCCTGCAGTGATGTTGGACAAGCTGCTGTAGACGAGAGCCAGAGTCTAGAGGACAGAAGCTGAACGCACAAATCACAGGCGGCTCACAAACAGTTACAGTCTCGCACGTTCACTCGCTGTTACTGCAGAACAGGCAAGCAGAACAGGCAAGCAGATCAAACCCCCCCCCCCCCTTCACACTGTGTCTCCCTCCTTTTATTGCTTTTGCCTTCCTAATTTGGTGCTTAACGCCTAGGTCAAAGTGACCTTTTCTTAAAACACAGAAAATTTAAAACATAGCCACCAAAAACAATCCTGAATTATTTGTTTGGATATTGATGTAAAAGCTGTAATTTATTTCAGCTCATCTCATCACTCAAACTGATTTGAGGATGTGGGTATAGCATCTATTAACTATTTATTTAACTCATTGCAAATAGTACGGTATTCCCCTTTTCTTTGGAATTTAAAGTGTTTTCTAATGGACCAATAACCATGAAATCTATTTGGGTAATGTAAGAGGCACTGGCTTACTCCATTTACGGTAGCCTGACTTGATTAGCCTAGTCTGAAATGAGCAAGAGAAAGGGTGAAAAACTCCTAATTCAATCAATGGCAGCCATGAAGAACGTGTGAATAAAGCGTCGAGCCACTAGAAACGCAAACATTTGACCCATTTCGCAAATTTGTCTGCATCGGCCCAGAACACTATATTTCATCTAATTGTGATCTCTGTTACAATATCACCATTACGCTGCTGCCTATTAGTACTGACATTAAATTGGGAATACTGCAATTTGGAGCACAGTGTGAATGATTACGGAGCCCTCGATTACCATATGAGGTTTGCCTGTATGTTGCCGTATTAAAAGAAAGCTGAGCACTATATGAGAGAGAGGGAGGAGGACAAATATTACAAGGAGGTGACACGTTAAAGGGTACAGACCGCCGCTGCAGGGCTTGTTTGGAGCCCGTTTATGAGTCATGGGCTATTAATCGTATTGTTTACAGTATTGTAGCAGCTACTGGCTTCTAGCAGCCCGAGGGAAAGACACAGAGACGAGCCAGGCTCCCCTTGCAGGCTCAGGCTGCGGTAAACACACACACACACACACACACACACACACACACACACACACACACACACACACACACAGGGGGAAAACACAACGTGGATGTCTGAGAAAATCCTTTTCTTCAACACGTTACTGCTGGTTATAACAGCACTTTCAATTTACTAGCAATTGTAAAACTTAACAACTAGGTCTAATTTATGAGGAAGTGTCTTTACACTGCACTACACATGTAGTGGTGTGCATGTGAGTAATGAACAAGGTGAAATATAGTTGAACTCCGCAGTTCCTGCCGCACCCCTGTCGGTAGACTTGATTTGTCTCTGTATTTGGGACTCCGAGTTGAAAGATTCATCGGTCACCCGCAGGGCCTTTCCTATGCGTCTTACTCAATCTCCTGTCCACTGCTGGAAGAACCACCCGCGCTCTTAAAAACACCCAGGCACATAAGACACAATACACACACACACACACACACACACACCAGGAACTCTAACAAACTCTCTTCTTGAGCTGCAGCTGGCACGTGATGTTGATAACTTCCATCACTTCAGAAAGAGAAAGCGTAACAGAACACAAAGTGGAGGTTTCTTCCTTGTTTCTATAGGAGTTGTATTGTGATAGTTCTGATGAGAAAATAGAGATTAGACTTGTGAAGCAACGTATCCCAGAACATTCTGTGCCAGTGCTCAGTCTAAACACGAGGAGGGAGAGCGCACCTACTATCAGGAAGCAGTAATACCATCAATCCTTAACTAGAGGGGCGTCGTATCATATCCTTCATCCAAGGTTCTTCTGATCAACTTCCAACTCCAAGAACTTCTTCGTGGCAGTCGTCAAATGCACTTTTTTGAAATATGATTCTATGGTAGGAATTCCTTTAAGCACTCAATCGAAAAACAACTGCCTCTACACTAAAAACACACCAGACAAGGTACTTTCATTTCAACCTAGGGAGAGATTTCCGAGGGCTTTAGGACTTGTGGACTGTCTCCCCGATATTGCAGGAGCTCGAGCGTGAAATAAAAGTAAATGGGCAGACTGGAGAAGGCGACATATATCTTCGTTTCTCTGAAGGCAAGGGGACAGGGCATGGACCGAAGCAAGCAACGCACGCACACACACACACACACAACACAACAGGAGGCCTGATATAGAAAATGCTGCGCTTCAGCACTTTTTGCCGCTAAATCAATGACTCCTACAGTGGAGCAGCTTTCTGCTCCTTTACATTCTTATTCCTGGCTTACGTCTACACATTACACACCCATTGCATTTTAATATCTATAATGCAAGCGGTTTTGTTTACACTCTGCCAGTCTCCGACCTTACCTAAATAAGTTTATCTTTATTCATTAAAGTGTAAAAGCAGTGCAATAAAAGACAACACATTAGCCTTGTAATATGTTTTCCCTCACTATAAAGTCAGGCTGGGACTTCGGACCATATGGCCAATTTTGTGTGTGTGGTGTGTGTGTGTGTGTGTGCGTGTGATTTCTTTTTCCGTGATAATTTTGTCCTTTAATCGGGTATAATTTGAAAAAAGATTTAACATGTGGATTAATCAGATAGAGGCTTATCTATATAATTACATTTAATTATACAATTTCAGGGATCATCAACTCTGGAACGAGCTGCCGAAGGGGATCGGGCAAGCTAGTTTTAGATCTTTTCTAAAAATTTAAAAATAAACACATTATTACAGACTACATTTACTTTATAATTATTTGCCTTTTTTGTAGCTGTTCATACTTTATTTGTAAATTGTATGTCCATCTGGTTAAAACCTTTTCTGATTGTCTTTTGTTTTCCAAGCACTGCATCTCCTTTAGATCTGTATCTTCCTAAAATTCCCCTAAAATCTGTAAGTGACTCAAATCTATATGTTGATACATTTCAATGGAGATCAACCCAATAACTAATTTTAGGCTTGATTTTAACCTTTATATAGTTAGTCTTTATTTCTCAGTCGATCGACAAATCATTTGGTGAATGTAGCACACAGGAAACCCGTCACTGGCTTTAGACAATCTCTTCTGCAGTGTGCCAGAGGTGGAGGGCGGGTCTGGCCAGGCAGGAGGCAGGTGTTCCACAGCCCTCTGACCACAATTCAATTTGTCCTCATGCCAAACAAATGAATGCCAGTCAAGGGGAATGACATTTAGCCTGGGACAACCACGCTTAAGCGCAACCACATTAGGTACACACCGCTAGCGCTCGGCACAGGAAGTAGCTGTTAACCTTTTCTAGAAACCGCTCCGGTCCCGCTGACACGGTCAATCCCCATCAATTTAAAAAAAAAAAAAAAAAAAAAAAAAAGGAGAACCCGGTTGATCAACCTGATACAGACAGTCATCTCACGGAGCCATCTAGAATATGCTCATGGTTGAGAGGTAAGAATACAAGCAGCCAAAAGAGGGGAATAGTAATCTCCTACAGACAGAAACACCTATGGCCAAGGACAAGGCGAGCTGCAGCTGCGGCACAGGACGGCAGCGTCAGGCCAGCAGCTTCAGGCCAGCCTCTGCTCACAGCACACAGGAACGGACCAGCATTACAGTGAAACCAAACAACAAATGAACTTCAAGGGCTATTAACTACACTAATACAAAAAAAAAGGAAAACGTAAGACAGATGCTTTCAAGGCCTCAAAGGTAGTCTAATGTCAATTTGAGACCATACCATCTGCTGGGGAGACGGATGAAGCCTATAGGCCTGCTTCAAACTTCAATCAATGTCGAACTAAATTGAGATCCCAGAGTACATTTCATAGCAGGATAAAATGTGATCAGTGAGGCAGTAGAATTAAACTTCGATTAGTTTTAATGGCTTTGAACTACTTTTAAATTGAAGTGGAATCTGTGGAAGAATTTCAAATATCCCCATAAAGTGGTGGATTTATCTTTAGATTTACTACTGTTAAAGAAGGGGAACAGCACGTAAGACTGCAGCAGAACGTTACATAAAATGTTTAGGAGATGCTGAAACTTTCATCTATATGTTTTGCATATTTTCCTACATTTAACTATGCGATTACAATAAGAAAAAAAATGATCTTTCCAACAAATTAACGCACAAAAGTGCTTTTACACACTTTTGATGCCTCAATAAGAGACTTTGCCAGTTATTCTAAATGTGTTTATGTCAATGACTGGAGCTAGTCTGCCTCCTAGTTGAGACCTGTAGGTGGCGAGTCCACATCTTCCATTCCAATGGAGGATGATTAAGTGACGGATTAGTAGTAACAGATTAGTGATCCTCTGGCTGCTAAGAAGCAAAAACATGAAGTCTAGTGCTTGTAGCTTTGACTGATATTTTTCAAAGGTTTGATATGGCTTGATCATAATAACATTTCTGGTATGACTGTCACACAAACACTGTAACACTACTTTGGTGTGCATTCATTATTTAAGGTTAAAAATATCTAAGTACCACCAATCTGATTTCTCAATATTTACAAACTTTTTCAGCACTTTGTCCGTCTTTGTGCATCAATACTGAAGGGATTCAGCATATCTAATCTACTGAGAGCATTAAGCAGCTATTTATTGAGCTCTTTCCACAGATTCCACTTAAACATGCCCTTGTCCCTCGTAGACACCAGACAGGTGTGAAAGTTATCTGGAGAGCAGGAGAGTGTCTCATACCTGGGGTTTCCTCGCAGGGCAGCATGATGCAAAGCATTGAAGCCGTTGTTGTTGGTGATGGTGACATCAGCCCCAGCCTCCAGCAGCACTGACAGCATGTCATCTCTCTTCTTGCTTATGGCATCGTGCAGGGGTGTGTCCCCCTCCGAATCCTAAAAAAAAGGGAAACCTTGTGTGTTACTTACTACTCCAGTACTAATGTAGGATTCAAACCCTGACCTAAAACGTCCTCCTTACTGTGACACAAAGATATTTCTCATATGTAAATAAGTCGTGTTGATATATACCTGAAGGCTGGGGTGGCAGCCAAAGTCCAGCAGGGTTTTGACCACCTGCAGGTGGCCCTTGTTGACAGCTATGTGTAATGGAGTCTGCCTTCGCTTGTTCCTGGCATTCAAGTCGGCACCGCCCCTCTGCAGCACCTCAATGACAGAGCCCTCATCACCAAAGGATGCGTGGTGCACTGCCCGGTCTCCATCTTTGTCCTGAGAACAGTGACACACCCGCATGAAGACTCGGTGTTATGTCCGTGAGTGGACGACATCGATTAGCATAGGCTAAGATGCCTTTATGAGAAGTAAGAATATGGATTATTTAATTATACGAACCTCAGCTTCTAGGTCAACGTTGTGTTTCAGCAGCAGCTTTAGGACGTCCACGTGACCATTCTGACTGGCTGCCTGCATCGCGGTGTGTCCAGCACACTGCCCGTTCACCTGTCAACACATAACAAGATGCACGTCAATGTCACGTTTAGGTAAGCATCGACTGAATTAGCTGTTCACCTGAGGGGCTGAGAGATGGGCGAGGGTGTGTTTAAGCGTTTGTATGTGTGGATGTGCATGCATGGCTGTGTGTGCATGTTTCATCAGCAACTGCAGCACTGCAAAAACTCAGAGCATAAATATTAATGTGGGCTCCTTTGGGAGTCTCGAGACGTCTCTTGTCCTGGCAGGCGGATCACTTGGCCAAGCTCAGTGTGCTCAGCTTTAAGCAAATAATTCCACTGAAAGGCAGTCGGGCATCTGGCCAGCCCTCGCCACTGACGCACACACTCATTCACTCTCTCTTGCTCTCTGAGTGAGGACAGAATTGCAGACTTGACGTAACCAGCTCTCATAGTCTATACAGGGCACAGGCTTCTGTCCTGTGACAAACGGGTTGTTTTCCCTGTCCTATAGCCCGTGTCAGAACACAATGTGCAACCAAATGGGGTTTGTACATCTCATCTTGATTTTAAGAGTGAATTGGGTTTTGTGCTGCAGTACACGCCAATGCTCCTTGGTGCCTCCTCTGGGCCCAGCCTTAATGCTTTTCAGATTGAGAGAGGTGCAGGAGTGGGAGGATCTCGGAGCCCTTTCCTGGGAGACTCTCAGCCTCCCTCAATATACTGAGAGCAGCGCAAAGCCGGGGATATTCCAGCTTCAATTATCAATGTACTCAGATCGTCAGTAAATATTCAATGCCAAAATGACCTAGAGTTCATCAAAAACCCATCTAGAAATCCAGCAGTTGCTCATCATAAAATACAATATGTTGAGCACTTACGTCCACTTCGGGTCTCTTAAGAATGTCCTCCACCTTGGCCAGGTCGCCATTGGCTGCCGCCTTGACCAGCTCCTCGTTGATGTCTCCGGACTCTTGTGTCTCAAATAGTTTTTTAAGCAACTGAGACAGACGCTCTGCTCATACAAGGGGAAAACAGCAGAAGGTGATTGCGTGCAGATGTCGGAAGAACAGGGAGCAGTGAGGACAACGAACGAAGATGAGTCTCTCGCTATGTCAGCAGTGCATGTTCATACATACCTCCAGAGGCGTTGCTGACAGCAGAGCCAGACGGGGCGATCTTGGTGACGGCGGCGGGATTGTACGTCCAAGAAGTTCCACAAACCTCAACCTTCAGGTCACTGTCGGAGTAGATCTGCTGCACACGGCCCACCTTGCCAAGGGTCTGTTGGTAAATGTTGCGACAAACTCATTAGTTTATGGAGGGCTGCTGTCTCTGGGCTATGTTCTGTGTAACAGAGCCTGTAAGTGGCAGAGCAAAGATGGAGCGAGATTGTTAGAAAGAGCAATAAATGAGAGGACGGCTGGAAAAGATAAAGAGGAGGAAAATACCAGCTCAACAAAGCAATTGTCCAACCCGGAGCAGAAACAAAGTGTTGCAAAAGTATAACAAAACAGAAAGAAACAAAGCGACATATTACAGATGTGAACTGTGTTATTATTCAGAGTATATTTACTTGCACGATAAAATAAAAATAAAAGAGAGCCTTCTTCTGGCTCGACTGTTCTTCATCTATACAGACAATACGGAGAAGACGGAGCAAAACGCTTTCCAATTTTGAATCATATCATCTCAATCTTGGCTGTATGAGAAAGAGGCACTTTGAGTCTGTCGAGTCGGGTCTGTCCTGGAGGATGCCATCAATAATGGGGACGGCTGCAGTTGAAGCAGCAGCGGGGCGACAAACAGCCATGGTTAGTGATCAAAGCTACAACCCATCTCAGGGTTTTTAAGGCTCATTAGCTGCCAAGGGGGGCCTGTTTGGCAGGGACAAGTGGCATATTGGAGTAGACCGGCGTTACATAACCCTAGGCGTGCTGGGCAGCGAGGGACAAACTTCTTGATAAAAAGGGGAGAATAAAGTCGTGTCAAGATCAAATAAAGATAACTACAAAGAAATTGGCAGCAACACAGCCATGGAGTGATTTGAGGGGAGGAATTGTGCTTCTGCATGTTAGTAATACTGCAACATTTATTTAAAAAAGAAGAAGATGATGGTCTGGCACGGCTGAGTGTGAGGAAAACAGCAGCGATATGAATTGAGCCTAATTTTATAGAATTTGCATACAAATTGTGTCATTGTGAAAGTGCCAATAAAAAAAGCTAAACAAAAAAATGTCTGTTGCCGATATGAACAGCCACGGTTTACCAAACATAACACAGATTCTTCTCGTCAGGTTTATATGAAACCATCCACTGGAGTGTATTTTACATTTTAAGACGTTTTGTCCCTCACACAACTTTACAGCTACAGTCCAGCGGATAGTTTGATTTGACGTTGTCACACGTCTTGTGAGGGCGTTTAAATCTGCACGAATGTGTGTGAATATCTTTCGGACTCTTACAGGAAGCATGGCCTCAGCCCACTCTCCATGGCCTCTTTGTAGCAGCTTGATGCGGTCAATGTCATAGCAAATCTGGACCAGGTCTCCCACCAGGAACTGGGAACTGCCTCCTTCTGCCCCGGCGGCTACATCACCGCTGCGCACTACATTGGCCTTTGTCAGCACTGCTGGGTTGAATGTCCATCTGCGGATGCAGAAATTGATGCATTTAAACAACTCAGAAATATTCACTCACAATTCATAAAGTATGATACCTGAACACCAAGAATAGATTCTGGGCAGTCACGTTGAATATTTGGGGATTTGCAAGCTATGATTAAGTAATAAGACAATTATAAAATAAAGAAAAGAATCTTGTTTAAAGGATCAATGTCGGACAGGGTTACATAACAATTTATGAATACTAGAAGGAGACTGAAGATTAGCAGTTAAGGTGCTGAGAAGATCCACTTCATAATTTTACTACAAATTAACTGCTCATTTTTAGAGAGTCTCTTCAACCATTATTTCATCTTGTAGTGAAGGTGTACATACAGGTGTTTGGTGGCTTTTGACTGAGCTGAGGTGAAAAGGGTTATATAGATCTGAAATCATGGGAAACTAATGGTGATGAGATGCAGTTTAATAGGTTTCCCTCTTTGGCAGCGAACATATCCGAGCCAGTCCAGCTAGAGACTCACCTGTTCCCACTGGGGTACTGAACGACAATATCGTGATCTTCATCGATGCCACATACTGTGCCGGTGGTGGTGAGCGTCTCAAACATGCCGTCAGTCCATCCCCCGTGGCCATGTTGGAGGGACTGAACAATCTCTAGGTCTAAGTCGATGTTGACCAGGTCTCCAATCTGGAGACCGCCAGGATTTCTGTTGCCATTCTGCTCACCTGGGAGATGAAGGAAAAATTAGACGTGTTAATAATAACATTTGCATTACCAAAAGTGTATCAAACACTTTGTATCTGCAAGTAAGGTAAGGTACAACAAGTACAACACAAGTGCGTCACGTCAAAAGTGCTGCTATCTGTGAATAATCACACTATCAAAGCCAATAAAGGACTTCTGCTGCAGTGTTGAATCCAAACAGACCACTCATTCCTGGAATTCTTGGAATACAGTAACTGCATGACCTGAGCCTGTGCTTTGCTTTTGCAGCCAGATGATTATGTGGTGCTGCCATCTAGTGGCCGTACACGATTAACTTCTCGTGAATCTCCCCTAATGCCCTTGAATTCACTGCACCAGAACGATAGGTGAGAGAATTGGTGCAATAATGACGATGGACACAGATCACAGGCAAACTTACCTAAAACGGGACAGTGGTCTCTGTAAAAAGAGCCGCCTTTGGCATCCTGGACACATTTCAGATCCGACTGAGAGAGGGGGAAAAAAAAGAGACAGGGACAGGGTGAGATAATAATTACCCAGGAATTCCATTAGAGGAAGGGCACGGTGATAATGAATAATGAAACAGAGAATTTACACACTTTGTGGTGTAGTGTCAGTGTAGATGCCTAGAACACCAACAATATCAGTGCCCTAAGGGTAATGCAGGACAATAAAACACTACATTGCTACAGAGGGAAGGCATCGTATCATTTGTGATGACTCAGATGTGCAGCCACTGTGGCAGAGTTAGAGGGCAGAGATGATTGTGAGGCAGAGCAAACATTCCTCTGAACTGATGGAACAGTAAAGTCCTGCGTAAAACAAGTCCCAACAAATTAACTCAAGTCTATCCTACTGTATCCAGCCAGCAAGACATTTTTGATCTCATGGTGCTTTGAGGCCAAAGCAGACAGACAGGAAAAGGTGTTGGTCTCACATGCTGCATTTGGAACATACCCTCACAACTACCTTTGTAGTCGTTTGCAGGATTTGATCACTGTTTTAATAAAAAAACAACAAAGCACAATATAAAACGGTCACATTGGGAGGTCGAATCCAGGATTTACTTAATCCAGAGGCAGATGCCATCTTCTTTCCTATCAGCCTATTAAAATAACAAAAGGACAAATCTGTTATGCAACCGAGAAACCCGATTGGCCTCTTTTGTAAAAAAAAAAAGAAAAAAAAAAGGAGAGGGCAGTCTCCACCAATGAGAAGGATGCTTTTCATTTGAGACGCGTGTGGAGCTGCGTCTGCAACAACCCCAAGAGAATGCCCCCCCTCCTCTAAAGTTGACCTCCATGTTCACTCTCTCCCCCTAAAAAGCAGAGAGAACAGCTTGCCTTTATCATGCAGATACCTTCCTTTTCCAGCTGCCTGTACAATGGTGCCTTACTCATGCTGGCTGCGTGGCTCTCACAAAGGCCTGGCAGCAAAAGAAAGAGCCTCAGCCCTGCGGTCAAACACAAAAGCCACCTGACAGCTGATCTTTTGTGAGACTCTGCGTGTGTACGTGTGTGTATGTGTGTATATGTGTGGGTGTGTGAGTGACTGAGCACAAGGGTCAGGCTGGAAGTTTGCTCACCATTCCCTCAAAGCCAACTCTGTACAGGTTCTTGGCCCCATTGTCCCACAGTACGTAGGCAGCGCTGTGAGGGCTGGCTGCACTCCAGTCCTGGATCTCCGTCACCTGTGGAGGAGGAGGAGGGATGATGTGAGGGAGACCGATAAGGACACATTGAAAGCAATTCGAGTTTTAAAATCTTAATTTCATAATAATTTTAGTGTGGGGAAAAAAAACATGGTTTGGCTGTAAATTAAAATTAAAGGTTTTGGCATGTGAAAATATAATATTGACCAGAATGGGGTCATTTCTTTCTTAGTGGGAGCTTTCACACAGGTGTTTTCCATCCTAAAACCTCATAATTATAGAGAATATGATACTTTATTGATCCCTGTAGAGAAATATCTTTTCAAATTAAGGTCAGGGTGAAGGTTGAAATACAGAACAGCAAACCTGGAGCCAAGTAAGTATTCAGTGCCAAGATCGAAAGTAAAGGAGATTTCTGCTGACACATGTTGAACTTGGGCTCCTCTAGTTTTAGGGTCCGATGTCATCTGGCCATGCACGGGGTACCAATCTGCACTCTCAGGCTGAGAGCTTTAGTTTTGTACATCACTGTTTTTCCAACATTGTGATAGAGGAGAGCAAAAGTTGATGGAGTAAATCTATACACTGTAGTGTTAGACGCTCTGTATGCTCCACAGTCGCTGTGTTTCGACTTCAAGTGAAGTATAATTCCCTATATACTGAGAAATATTAGCTGTGGGATTCATCATGAACAAAATTCCATTAGGGTTTGATTCTTAAGGTTCCAATTAGATTTTGTTTTAATTCCCCCTACTTTGCAATCTTACAGTCAATACTAAATCTTTTATTGTGTTTTTATTTCATCAGTTGGGAAGAGTTGGGAAATCTCCAAGAATGTTTTTAATTAAACTTTTGCAACCTATACTGCGTCTGTTTCCAAAGACAAGACAAGACACAAGACAAAGCCAAGTTCAGCCGGACCACAGACAGAGCCTGCGGGAAACCGGGCTCATCAGAACAAAACAAAACCTTTTGATACACAATTTCTTTTATCCAAATATGGTGCTACAGGTTTCAGAAGACTCTTCTGTTGAAAGGGAACTAGATGCAGTTGTTATTCCGCTAATAAATAATTAACAAATGGGTAACCAAATATGGTTAGCTAATTCATCTTTGATGAAAACAGGAAGGAACATCACTATCCATGCAGGTTTCCATCCCTTCGCATTCAAGGAAGGGCTCGATCCAAACTGATGTTGCAGTATGCTCGAGTCCGCATGAAAAGCATTTTCTCTTCATCGGCACGCCAATTTAGTGGATATTCCCAAAACAGATTTTAAATACACTGACAGTCAGTTTACGTTATTTTCGCAAACAACAATTCTGAAAACTGATTTTTACAGAACTTGGAAACACTGCGGTGGGGAATGCTCTTCACAAACAACTGTTAGAGCCCGTCTTGCGGTGGGGGGGTCACATCAGCGGCGACAGGGCCGAAGATCGGGAGACAATGGCCCCTTCCCCACTTCTTACCTCGCTACTTCCAGTAAATGGACCGCTACATTAGGCCACACACACACACACACACACACACACACACACACACACACACACACACACACACACACACACACACACACACACACACACACACACACACACACACACACACACACTTTTCGGCTTGTAAGTTTGTCTCTGGTAATAACGTCAGTAACCCTCTTCCTACAAAAGATACATAAAACAACACTTAAATAAATAACAAGACATGCACGACTCGTTCACAGAGGGAACTCTCCTCAGCCTATTCATGGTTGGTTGGACCATTAATGAGTTATTGAATCCACGGTGCTCTTGTGCATGCACATAAAATAAATGTAAGAATTAGTGTAAGCCAGTGTGAGTTTAATCTTTTGTCTGTCTCACCCGCTGGTGCAGCATAAAGAGTTGATAAAAATCACCCCAACAAACACATCTGCTGCGACATTTTTACACAGGCTTTTCTTGTTAGCACTTATTATGACTAATGCTGTGCCCGACTTCGGTAGGGAGAACCAGCACAAATTGAAGGGCACTGGAAGCCAAGGAAAATGATGCGTTATAGGCATAATAAAGCAATGAGCGTATGAATGGGGCATCGCAAAAATCTATTAAAATTTGGAATATAGGGTAGGGATTTTCACATGAGGCAATTGTCTCTCCATCACAAGCAGCGCAACGCTTTCCTCACATTGAGAAAGTGTCAAGAGAAGCGCTGTATTGGAGTAAATTAATTCTTTAATTAAAATCTGTGCCTTAAGTAACTACAGAAATCATATTGGTGAATTATTTTCAGGCCCCTTACAGAGGTAATTGATTAATGGGCCTTGGGAGGTAATATCCATGCTAAACTAACGGAACATCTAAGCTGCAGGACATGCAATAGCAGTTTTCTGGAGAGCATATTGCTTACAGCATCATAAAACAGTAATGAGATATACCATTAAATAACACAGCAAAATGAAGTCTTAAATTACCTGCAGGGACTCTTAAATTAAATGCTCTAGGGTCAGAGTCAAAATACAAGCACTTTAAAGCACAGCTACAGTATAAATCTAAATAGACTGGGCTAAACAAATGCAACCTCATCAGACACTGTATTACTTTCTAATAATGTATGTAAGCCTGGAACAACCTGCAGCAAGGACGTCCGTTTATAGCCGCAGTAAAGATAAAAAGAAACCAGTGGGGATTAAACCAAGAAGTAAAAAGGTTGGTCAGTGGTGCATTCTACCAACACGTTGAGCACAAGTCAACTTATTGTCAACATGAGTTTAGAAAGGATCCAAATCAGCCTATATTTTCCACTAAATCTGTAGTGTTGACTATAGCTGCTAAAAATATGACAGGGCTAACTTATTATTCTTCTATTATTTTTGTGAACTTTAAAAAAAAAAGGCTGCAACGATGATATAGTAAACTTCCACTACAGCATAATGCTGAACACCCAGCGAGGCACCATAGGACTGGACTGTTTGTGTTCTAGTTTGCCGGTAACATGTCCATCCTCCAAACATTACGTGTCAGGCAGTGCCCTTCCTGTTTTGGTTGAGGCTCCTGCACATTTCAAATCAAATCATATCCTGGGTTGCAAGTTTGTTTTTTCCTCTCCGAGATTGTTTGGGCAAGGGGAACCTTGTTTCCCCCTTCCATGCAGCCCTTAGGGGTGGTCATGCTCCATTCAGTGGCACACACGTGCAGCGTTTCCCACGAGAGTTTGAGAGACTATGGTGGGTGGACCTCAGACCCTCTGGGGGATTCGGGAGCATGCTCCCCACGAAAGAAAATCTATTAGATCTGAGAAGAACGTTCCGTTCTTGTTAAAAGGTTTCTGGTTAATAATTGTGTGCTCTATAAACAGTTTAACTACACACACACCATTTAGCTACCTGCTGTCTGCATAGTATTTCACACAGATCTTTCTCTTATATGTATCTACATATAGCCCAGTTATCTTTTTTTTTTATTCTCTCTCTCTCTCTCTCCATAATGAAGTTACCCAAGGTTGACCCAAGGAAGGACACTGTACTGTTCCTATTTTGTCATTAGCTGTCAGGGTGACATTTCCCTCATCTCAGTGTCCGAGCAGAGGATGAGCACCAGGTCCCCTCCCACTTTGTGCGCCGGTCACTCTCTCTCTCTCTCTCTCTCTCTTGGCCCTCGCTGACTTTAAAGTCTAACTTTTGTGCATATTTTATGGCGGTTCTGTAATTTCATGCTGATGTCTGTGTGTGTGTGTGTGTGTGTGTGTGTGTGTGTGTGTGCAGTGCAGGTTATAAAATATACAAGCACTGGTACGGAATGACCTCATCTGCCAGGCCAGTGTTGTATTGCCCAGAAATTGATTGACTATAAGAACCCAGTGGTGCAATGCCCTCCTCCTTATCTTAACCTGCTGTGTGTTGCAAAGCACACAGACAAGATCATCCCGAGGGAAATGAGGCAGCTGTAAGTGAGCGCTCTACTCACATATCCAGTTCCCCTTTGGGAGTGCTTGTGATGGATACAATGTAGTCGTCACTTCACCTGGAACTGAGCAGAAAGTATTAATTGTGCGGAGACGGGAACCAGAGAAATATTTAATGACCATCCAGTCAGCCGATCTGATCGATGCGTTGCTGTGTGTATATACGTATGCGTGACTGTTTGCATGTGTTTTGAACGAGACAAATAAATACTTGTGGCGTCTCGCTCGTCTCTGCAGTGAGCTTATTAAGGCAGCAGATGGAGGACAGATCTCTTTGGATTGGTTTGACAACGACGACAGCCTCTCTCATCCCGACCCCGCCACCAGACCCACAGTCCTCCTTCTCCCCGGTCTGACCGGCACCAGCCGAGAGTCCTACATCCTGCACATGGTCCAACAGAGCCGGGATCTAGGCTATAGGTAGGTGGTCTTTGACTGGATACCCTTGGCAGAGGTCCATTCAGGGCACTGAAACACACAACTGACACTTTCTGTTCTGTACCTTATGTTCTAATTTGTCAGTCATGTAGCATACACATATTTTGTCCAATTTAAAATTCGAATACCTCAGCAGTCGTGCCAATATTGATTAAAAGGTGAAAACCTGAAAGTGTTATTCCGATAACGTTTCGGCCCTCAGATCTTGTCAAATGCGCCTTTTGCAATGATTTTGTAACTTTTATGCCTCTGTGCCAGTGGCTTGGGGTTATTTCAGGTGAAGTGCACAAATAAAGTGGGCAACTAAGCTTTGTGTCGAGAGCTGCTTTTGTAAATAGGCAAACGTAGCACAAGCTTGAAGAGTTGCAGAGGGAGGCAGTTTTCCCCCCTTTTCTCCCTCTCCAACAGGCCCCTTCTTCTCTCTGTGTTCTCTGCACTCATTCTTTCACCCAGATTTGGGAAAGCACGGCAAACTCAGCATCTTCCAGCCCTCACCCCTGTCTGTGTAGCTTAATGAATTACAGCTTATCCCGGTACAAGCTTTGCAGCTTAGCCCAGACCAGCTTCCGAGTCTATGCTGCAGCACACACACACACACACACACACACACACACACACACACACACACACACACACACACACACATCTCCCCTCACATCTAGCCCCACCCTGCTGCTGAGGTACACCAACCAAAACAGCGGGACTGTCTCCAGATAATAGATGAGAGGAGGGATGCTGATGTCTTTGCTCTACAGTACAAACAGAATGCTCTTCACACAGCTGTGCCTTCCTGCACATCTCATCATATTCCCAGTTCAGTTTTTTTTTTTTTTTTTTTTAGTAAGAAACATTTGTTTAAGGGAATTTGGGCCACCGTGCTCCTTTGAACATCCACATCGGTAACTTGTAGCAACAACATAAAAAACCAGGCATAAGCTTACTAGAGCGTATAAATGTGTTTCTGCCGTGCATATTTTCTTCTTTAAAATAACATACAATTGTGGGAAATGCCCAGAGCCCCAAGGTGACTTATATAAAATGCTTGTTTTGTCCCACCACGAAACAAAGATGTGCTCATACATGTTCTGTTGATTGACCAATCAACTCATCCTTTCAGCTCTATACATTTCTTTATCCATTTCAGTCAGTAGATGAAGTTTATGTTTTGTGTATTTCAGATGCGTGGTATTCAACAACAGAGGGGTTTCCGGTGAAACGCTGCTGGTAAGAAACTTAACGTGTCATAGTTTTCAATCTCTCATTCTTTGTTATTTCATTTCTTAATTTGTCTTGTTCATATTCAAAACACAGACATATGTACAGGACGGAAGGGAACGTTGAGGACGGTTGGTTTCCCCATCCGTCAGTACGACAGCTTGCCAGGAGAGTTGTCCTTTTCAACGCTTCAGCCAGCGCAGAGCATGTTTATTCCACACGTGTCACAGGGGGAGCCCTAAGCGGATGCTGCACAGACAATGTTGTTGCACAGCAGGGATTAAGTTACAGGCAGATACTGTATTTTAATACCGAGCCAGAGGAATATGACCTCGTCGAGCACGTGCTGTTCTGACACCTGGCTTAATATCTCCTCATACACCCGGGTATATTTAGCCAACAAAAGGGGCCCGAGCTCTGATAGCGCATAGCATTCCCCCTTTAGTTTCATGTCTCCCGTACGTCTTTGGAACAATGGCACATTCTTTATGGACCATCATACCACTTCCATAAAGAGATCTCATTCATAGCACAGGCAGGGGTTGCTCACAATCAATCTAATGTTCCTCTTAGTGGGTGTAAATCTGAGTCTGTGGCTGATCTGTGACCTGCTGTTGTCTTTGTCATATTCTGTCTCAGCTGCAATAACAAAAAAGGGTAAAAGTGACACTAATGCAAAGTGTCTAGTGTCAGTTTGAAACATGTTTTCTTGCTCATATGCAGTATTTAGTTTGCTCAGCTGTCCTCAGATTTGGAAAAAAAAATAACCTTGGCACTGTACCAAGTGGTGGTGGCAAGGCGGGAACTTTCTCCCTCATTTGACATAGCGTAGGCATTGTGCTATACTCTATGCAAATGATGTAGCATTTGTATGCTTCTGTGAGCGTTTTCTCTGTGTCCAGTTAGTGTGAATATCGGCCATTGTTTAAATAGGCCAGCGCTATAGTTTAGAATGACCCGCTGTGTGATAGATGCCCCCCCGCCTCAAAGACCGTCCTGAGTGCTCGTGCCCTATTTCTAGACTTGTTAAAAGCCCTTTACATTAAACTTTACTGAGAAGCTTTGCGGTGTTCTCCAACTACTGGTATTATATAATATATTATATAATACATATATACTGTATATATATTCTTTTAGATATCTTTATGGCGTATGTTATAATTAAATGTGTAACTTTAGCTGTTTCACTGCAGACTCCAAACGTTGTGCAAGCCTATTAGAGGAGCCTGAAGAGAGTAGGAAAAAGGGAATTTACTTCTCCTGTGTTTCTGCTTGAATCTTAATGAAGGTTCTTGTAGAGATGAAGAGTCAACAGCACCCTGTGAGACTTTTTGTTTTGTTTTACTATGTTAAGTAACCTGCTCTGCCTGACAAACTGTTTCCAGTTGAAAGGGAAGTTTAACCCTTTACCCACAGATCACAGATCAGGGTTCAATTTTCACCCCTTATCATAGCCGGAATAAATATTACCGATAACACAGTAAGGCTGTAAAGTCAGAACTTTGCAACATAGAGAAAGATTTCACTCTTTATTGTGCCTGCCAAATGAACTATTTCAATTACATGCAGTAGGTTATAGAGTTAAAAACTCTTTTGTTAACACCTTTACTCATTTATACGACTCATGTAGAGTTTCTTTGTGAAACTGCTTATACATCAGAGGACGGTGTCCATGGTTGTGAGCCTTGCATTCTTCCGCAGCACCACTTTGAACCCACAATCCTGATGGGACTTGAACCCACAATCTCTGACACTTGAGGTCAGTGCTTTATCCATTAGACCGCTGGTGCAGCCGCTGGGAAGCCAGTCTGCATTAGGCAGTATTCAGTAGTAGTAACACTGACACTAAATCCCTTTAAAGTTCCTTTTCTATAAACTGGGACGGCATCTTTTGTGTGAAGTAGAACTAGGGAAGTAAGGAAAGTGTTCACTCCCCCGCCTGATGTTTTCCATTGTTACCTGCACTTCAGAATAATAGCTTGGTCCGTCAAACATTATGCAAAAGTTTAAAAAAATGCCCGAAGCCTAGGGTGACATCGTTAAATGTATGATGTCGTCCAAACAACTCAAAGATTTACACTTTACTATTGCAGAAGACAAAGAAAAATATCAAATATTCATGTTTGGGTAGCTGGATCCAGTGAATATTTGGCTATTTTTGGTTGAGCGATGAATTTATTATACTGTAGTTAACTAATCATTTCAACTCTATTTTGATTTGCCTTATATATCACATCTTGCATCGCTGCACAGCACAATGACTGATCCACTCTAAAGATGGCAAATAACATGTGCAGCCAGCAAACAGTGATAGACTCAGCTCCACTCACTTTGCTGCTATCGCTCTCTGTAAATAACAAAGGTCCTGATGTCGTCCAGGGAGATTGTGTCCGGCTACATAACAATCTGTCAGGTCTTAGTGTCCACGTGTGCATGTCCACTGTCTTTATCTACTGTATGTGTCATGTCTGTCTACTGTATATTATGCTGTATTTGTTTCTTAATATTCACCTTCATAGGGCTCAAAGTTAATGGAAAACGCAGCGTTTTATTTTCAACAATTAACAGAGAAACAGAAAGAAAAGAGTGACTGTTGTCTTCCGGTCCCATCCAGACGCCGAGGACCTACTGCGCAGCGAACACAGAGGACCTGGAGACTGTTATCGAGCACATCCAGAGGACTCATGAAGCTGCTCCAGTCATGGCTGCTGGAGTGTCAATGGGCGGGTAATGAAGCCTCTCACTACCAGCTGACAAATAAAAATTAGGAACTGCAATAGCCCGAAATCACCTGACATAACATAATCCAGCATTAGTAAAGTATTTAGAACTCACTCACATTTACTAATTCAGTTCGTCTGTGACCAGAAGGACAAAAGGGGCAAACGATGTCACGCTAGTATGTCTAACTTTCTCTTCTGTGCAGCAAATACTTTGTGTTTTGCTTTACATATTAAACTCTCCCAATGCTAATGGCTTTATAGAAGTGAAAATACCTGATATTAGAATTTCATATGGGCACAGTTTTATTTTATTATCCTTTACTATATTGGCAATGGTCTCAAGAATCCACCATCGTTCTGGCTATAGTGCCGTTTGTATGGTCCCAGTTGGTCGGTGCAGCATGCCACAGCGCGGCACTAATCCATTGAAGTGAAGGATTGGTCAGGAATGGAACAATTTCCAATCCCTATTTTTTCCCCCATCTGTCCCTTCCTCTCGCTCTCTCTCTCCATTTCCAGGATGATGCTGGCCAACTATTTAGGGCGCAAGGGTCGAAAGACCTGTCTGAAAGGGGTCGTCGTCTTCTCAGCAGGCTGGGATGTGTTTGAGTGCACCGCTTCACTGGAAAAACCCCTGGACCGCTTCCTCTTCAACTCCTACCTCACCAGCTGCCTACAAGCCTCTGTGGACAGGTCAGCCAGGGCCGCTAACTCACGGCTAGTGCTAGGCGCTAAATGTTTCGGGAGCTTGGAATAACTTCTGTTTTATGTATTTATTTATTGTATGTGTTAATCAAAGGTTTGATTTTTGCAGTTCAGTTTAACAAGAGAAAAATACTGCTGCTGTGTTTTTTTAGAGTCTGGTAACAATTAGCAATTTTAAAAGCCACAAGACATGTGTATTAACATGATATAGATGCACAACAATTCTTTTGTGGTACTACTTTGAAGGTTGACCTTGAGTGTTGTTTCATTACGCTGTCACAATCTTTTTGTGAGCGACATTTCCAGCTGCAAATCATTTCACCTAACTAGTAGTCGGTGACGGTGTTATTTCTAATCTCCCCCGCAGACACAGACCGGTGCTTGAAAAGTGTTACGACATCGATCATGTCATGAAGGTCGGGATTAGTTTTAGTGACACTTGGCCATAAATGCTAATCTAGTTAAACGAAGTAGCCACAACTTTAATGAATTTACTCTCACCCTACAGGCGAAGACCATTCGTGAGTTTGACGAGAGGTTTACCTCCATAATGTTTGGTTATTCCTCCAATGATGACTACTACCATGATGCTAGTCCTGTCCACAGGCTGAAGTCTGTGCAGGTGCCTATGCTGTGTTTGAATGCTGCTGATGATGTCTTTTCCCCGTCTCACGGTGAGTCCCAGTCTGTACAATTTGACTCCAAAACCTAATTATTATGCAATGAACGCATGAGGAAGAATGAGAATCTAGAGAGGGGGGGGGGGAGAAAAAGCACCTCAATTCTTTGTTTCCTTTGCAGCCATTCCAGTTGAGGCAGTGAAGCAAAATCCCAACCTGGCCCTGCTCATTACCTGTCACGGCGGCCATATTGGTTTCCTCGAGGGCCTGTGGCCTCGACAGAGCACTTACATGGACCGAGTCTTCAAGCAGTTTGCTAAGGCGGTCATCGAACAAGGCACCGGACTCCAAGACCTCTCCTGATAAGAGAACTTGACAAAACACCCCTCTAGTTTCTCATTTCCTTCCTTCCTTTAATCTTTTCTTTCATTTTTGTCATCCATCTTTTCTCACTGCATTCCATTTTTATTCCATCCTTCCTTGTTTTTCTTTCTACCTTCCTTCCTTCGACCTTTTTTTTAAACCTCTTTCACCCTTCAACCCCTTCTTTCTGTATTCCATCCATCCTTTATTCCTTCCCTCTCTACCTAAACCTATTCTTCCTATTTCCTTCCTTCCATTGACTTTTTGTTTTTATCTTTTCCTTCCATCCTTCCGTCCCATTCTTCCTCCTGCCACGAGCAAAAAAACAACATTTGAAGAGTACATTTGAATGCAACAATGGGGTTGCATTCAATATTCATTTATTCATTCCATGCAGTTAACAAGTAATTGTATATAACGCTCTCAGTGGTATGCTTACTAAAAAAGAAACAAGCATAGCTGTTCATGTCACTGTTGAAAAAATGAATCTGTGCCCATCTTGTTCAGTTGCTTTAGATAGCTAACAAATTACTATTATTCAAGTATTGTACATGAAAATCCAATCATCTTTGTTCATGAACCTTTAGTACTTATATCAGTAGGATTTTAGCCCTCAGGGATTGTCTTTATTTACTCATACTTCCTGTGTAAATTTGTTTTGTCAATCATCCTTTAGTTTGCATTTTCCCTGTTAAAAGGTAGACGTTATTGTCATATGGTTGTTTCTTTTCTTTGTAATTAATAGTTTGACATCAAATTTGCTTATTTGCTTTCTTGCGGAGAATTAGAGGAGAAAATAGAATCCAGTTCATTAAATATAAAGCTACAGCCAGCAGCTGATTAGCTTAGCGTAGCATAAAGACTGGAAGCGCGGGGGAAACAGCTAGCCTGGCTCGATTCAAGGTGACAAATCCCAGCGATGTGAGGCAGGCAGATTTTTTAGATCCCTGCTTGCAGTCTTTACGCTAAGCTAAGTTAACCGTCTGTCTCATATTTAACGCACAGACATGAGAGTGGTGTCGATCTTCTCTTCGCGAGAAAGCAACTGAGCGTATTGCCATGTCAACATTTTCCTTCCTTTTAACCTTCTGCATGCACTTTTATTTTTGCACATTCTACCTTTACGCACACCAAATAGTTCTACAAATGTATAATATGGAGAATAATTCATTAATGACAAGGAATGTGAAATTGCACTATTTTAGTTGATATTACCATGCCTCTAACTCCTTAATGCAAGGCACTTCATTTCATTTGATAAATGAAAGAACACCCCAAAGGCCGAACAAAGCAGTATATGAATTCCATGAGGTTTCTTTGTAAAAAACAAAACAAAACAACAGTCGGTGGTTAGTTGTGTAAGTAAGTCTGAGGGTGCTAGATACAGTAATGTGAATGAAGTAAAGCACCCAGAGAGACGGATAATGTACATATGGGCTGTTTGAAGTGGTGGATGTTCCTTTACAAGATGCATAGTATCGTTAATGGAACCTGGTTGTCAGTCGTTTATCGGTTTCGTTTCGCCAACAATGATCAAGGGGCTGGCTACCGCGTATGAGTTGGCAGTCGATGAATCGATCAAATCTGACCGGCGGCCAGACTTTCAGTAATGCACTGCATGAGGGATTTTGACTTCCTGTTCCTGTGGAATTTTGATGTCTGTTTGTTTTGCCAAGTTGTCCATTGAGTAAGCATGTGTCTCATCGTCATGTCCTAAACCGTAACATCATTTCTGTAGCACAAAGGACATGTTTTTTTTGTTTTTTTATAGGCTGCTGCATTTCATTTTGTACACTACTTAAAAAGAAGAAGAAAAACATTCTGTCTAACGTGTGTGCAGCAATAAGATTAAAACATTAAAGAAAATAGTCTCTATAGCATAATTACAAGTATATGCACAATATCACCATGAGTGTATAATGCTGTATTTAATACATTATTAAACAGAGTATAGGTCCATTTGTCTGCTGTCTCAAGTGATTCTGCTTGTAATGTCTCAACAGAATAATGGTGTCGGATTGCTCGACTGCCAAAAGTACTGCATGTTAAAATAATTGACTGCAATAGCCTTTTGTCAGCAGTTCTCTTTAAACTCTCTCTGTCTTTCTTTCTTGCTCTATCTGCCTACAACAATTGGGCTTTACACCCAGCTGACTAAACACTGATACTATCCAGACTGCTAGGTCAGAAGCTCATCAGTCACGTAAGGATGTCAAGCTGACACTAGGACTCCACCCGCGGTCAAAGACTCGTCCCCTGAAGTCAAGGCATTTGACAGTCTACCACTTGAGCTGGCTTACTGCATGACCAGCGTGTCAATGCAGGGTCACACTCCTTCTCCTTCTTACATCACAGTATAGGGTTTTGCTCTCTGGAATTGACTCACTCTACACTCACAGGCTTAGCTGCTGATAGGATATGCATAGCTGCAGTAGTGGATGTGATCCACCAAAGGCGAACAGTAATCCCCCGGCACTCCACTTACCTTCACCCCCCCAACCCCACACACAAAATAAGCCCACAGACAGATGAGCTTTGGTTTTAGCTAGATGGTTTATGGAAGCCTGAGAGTAATTAGAGTAGCCTGCCAAGAGGGATGAGTGATTTACTGTTGGTTACCATCTACGAAAATTGATATTGTGTGGCAGGAATCCCTCTTATCATTAATGTTGTGGATATCTCCGCGTGAGAATGTACACTGCGTAATTATATAGCGATAGATCAATAAACAAGCAATGTTCTTAATGTTAAGTAAAGGATATTTCACTGTATTATGATACAGTGACACTTTTAATCACGTCAGTGTTTGAAAGTTGTTTAATAATAATTACTGCGTTGCCTGAGGACTTCGTCATTGAAAGAAATATGTCAAAATTATCAAGAGACATTTTATCCTTTTCCATTAACGGATTTGCTAAAATAACAGCTAAAGGAAAGTGAGCACCACATGTACATGTACAGCATAAAATCACAATCTTTACGTATTGTGTGGTTGAAGTCATAAAACAGTCAATTACCCTTTGCCCTCTTTCTAAGCAGGGGGGTTCTCCAGGTTCTCCAAAGGAATCACTTCCATCTACAATTTCTTGGGGATTGCACAACACCTCTCTGCTTTTCTCAAAAGAGCAATTACAAGGTGCAATAATCAGCATGGCAGTAACTCTGTCTTGCCCTCTCTTCTTTATCCTGTCCTGTCCTGCAGCTGGCTGAAAATAGCCCTGTGTTATATCACACAGGGGTTGTAGGTTGATGGAAAGTGCGCTCTAAAATTACTTTGCAGGAGCTGAAATAGTTTTGTCCCTGGACCAACAATGTCCCTGTGCCCTTATAGTGAAAGCCAGAGAAGATCTTAGCCTCCATTAAGAAGCCATTTCTTGATAACGAGAGAGTCATTGTGCAAAGCCACAGCATGGCTACGGAGGTGTTGAGGTGAGACAGATATTAGGAAAGTAGGCGACTAGGAAATGAGCAGGGTGCTGGTATTTACTCTTATTAAACAGAATAAGATAAGATCTGGGATTGAATGGATGCAAAGGAGAGCGAGAGGATTATAAATCACAGGCTACAGACAAGGTTGTATATGCAGCATGTTCTCATTCTGCATATAGACTTCAACAACATGCTTGAGATTTGAATTTGAATGCTCTGCAGGCACATGGGAAGCACACCAGAGCAACGCAGAAATCCTTCAAACAGATGGATATCTAAGTTTAAAAGGGCACTCGGCCAATTTCACACAGAGTTCAGTTTACTTATGACAGCCTGTAAACACAGCTGTATTAGTTATTAGGAAATATTCTTGACTTATTCGACCATTTTCCTTTAAGTAGCTAAAAACATCTTATTCTACTCTAGTTGATAGAATCTATATTCTAATCCACACAGCTGGAGCGTGTACAAGGTGTAAACCATTCAAGCATGGGGGAAAAAAGAGACGCGAATGATTTTCGAAGTCATTTTTTTATTACATTCATACATTTTCAACAGCAATAACATGGCTCTAATGTCATATGTTCACAGCCCACAACCACAATGGTAAACATGAGGTAGATCACCCAGACACCAAGGCTACCACTGGGCTGCACATGGTTTTCAAACAACATTTCAGTGAAGATTGTGAGAGCAAGTTGCATATTAAGTGTTCAATTATTTAAAAGAAAGACACATTCTATGGACCATTGGAGTTTAAGTTAAAGTTTTTGATCACCAGTCTTATATTTGGACTAATTTAAGGGGTTCATTTAACAATGGGAATTTTTTTTTTTCTGCTGGCAACTTGTTTAGTGCAAGTTCACATTTCCTCCCCCCCCCCCCCAGTGACATTCAGTAGATCTAAGAATCATTCATTTTGGTCATGTGCAAAGCCTTCTTGGATGGTTTTGAAAAGGACGCACTCCCTCGGTTTAAGCGAGCTTAGCATGCAATCAAATATTATACTTCAATATGATTATCGGTCCAAAATGCTCGTCAAATAAATAAGAATCCCTCGTGGACCTGATTTTCATTTTCAATAAAAATCCAACACAAGAACAGGAAGGGATACAGACACATGGTTAAGGACACATCTAGGTAGATTCATTTTGCATTTGCAACGAAACATAAAATGCAGAAAGACATCATAACCAAAAATATACTGGCAGAAGTTACACAAGACTAAAAAAACATCAGGAACCCTCAGCGGTTAAGGGAATGATATAATATATTAATAATGTAAACAAAGCTTTAAACAGTACAGTAGTCCAAAATCCAATTATTTCCTTTTGCTTCACTCAGACAAACAACATTTCTTCGCCTCACAGTTAAAATGGTTTCTTCATTCTCATTGGTCCGAAGAAAATAGTGACTTATGCAGTGACTCTATGAGACGTCACTTAAGGCATATTCTTTGGACAACCCTGCACAGAAACATACAAAAACATTCTACTTTCAAGTATATGAAATGATCTGGTCAGCTGCTTTCGACAGTGTGTAACCCTTTCCTTGATTTTCCTTTGTTTTGGGGACAAAAGGTGGCAGATTGTGAGCTCAACGTGTGGACGGTAGACCAAGACTATCAACTCACAATCAGCCTCAGGACATTGTAACAGGAAGTGAAATCCCAGGCACAGTTAGTAGCAGAATATTTGGCAGTGAAGAGGCTTGCTTATTATATAGCATTTACTGACGTAATGTGATTATGCTTAAAATACCCAGTATTCAAGTCAGTAAATTTATTTAGAACATTCCAGTAAATCTTTTTTTTTTTTTTACTTCCATGTTGTTCTGCCTGATGGGATTAAACATTAACAGATAAATGGTAAAAGTAAAACCTGTGGTAAGTCAGATAAGTCTGTTCTGGACAACCAGACCTCCGTCAAAAGTTGTATATTCAAGCCATAATAGAACATTAACACCCTACATTCTTGAAAGGACACAACTTGTACTTTCCTTTAGTTGTGAACAGTCTTTGGATAAATGATTGTATCATCTAGACACTAAAAACCACCCTTACACAGCTCCCCGTCAGAAGGATTATCGATGCCACGTAAATATCTTTAGAGGCACAAGAGAAAAGGAGTCCCAATTTGCAGTTTAAATGATTGACGATAGAAATCCAATAGGCTACAGGCCAACCTCTATGTTCATACTTCTTTAATGTAGTGAGCTGACTTGTCAATGAGCTTTGTGGAGTTTGAGAGGCAGAGCCGGTGACGACGGACACGGAAAGCGACGGGGGAAAAGGCAAGGTACAGCTGAGAATGTCTTTGGTGCCAACAATGCCAACAATAAACGGTGAACTTGGAGAAAAGCTTCAGCGACCTCCCTTTGGACCTCCCTTTAAAACCCTGAGATAAACATGTATGTTCAGAATAAGACATACTGCAGTCAAAGCACATATATGTATGTACACATACAATCTTCAAACGGTCTCATCGTTGGTCTGAGATCATCCATCAATGCGAACAACAAAGCAAATAAATTCAGTTTCAGCTGTGCTTTCTTTTTCTCACAGCGAAGTCTTTCTCAGTAGAACACGAGCTCAAGTCGGGAACAAGCCCAGCTTCAAGCAAAAGTTAAAAGAGGCACTGACCCTCTTCAGAGTCAGGCATAGTGCACTTTGGCAGTACAGATGAAAAGGGGAAAAGCCCCATTAGGTGGCCGTGTGTCCACTTGTGGGGCACTTTGGATCTTGTGGTCCACATATCTCCTCTGACCTTCCATTGGAATGGCAAGAATTGTGATCGCTGTCTGTTTTGGAATAACATCTATCCTCATTTCTGATTGTGTTTTCTGCAGCAGAGCGGTGGACCCAGGGATGTGTCAGGTTCAAACATGGCGGCCAGTCAGAAAGTAGAGGGGCCGGTCCTCGCTGCAGTTGGCCGTCTGAAACTCGTCCCGCAGGCGGAATTGCCACTCGTCCTCCAGCTCAAGTCGGACGATGGTCTGACGCAGGGAACTTCGGTCCTGGCAGATCACACAGAGAGTGGCACCTGTGGACATGGGGTTAACAAAATCAGAACTGCTAGTAACCCTTAACCGAATGATCTATCTTTCACTATGTCGATGGAACTTCTCCACGATCAAGTTATTGTGAGGGTTGTTTTCTTTACAACCACAACCGCAGCAGTGGCAATAACTACGACTTCACTGATGTGTCACCTTTGAGGAAGCGGAATTTCTTGAGGAGTCCAGAAACGACGAAGGAGTCACAGAGGTAAAGCAGCAGGCCGCTGAACAGCAGCCCCTGATGGTTCAGGTTGGTGGAGTGTGGACGAGAGTTGATGTAGCACACAGAAATCTGTCACACAAGATATGACAAGATACACATCATTAATTCCACTCGAGCAAACTAACGGAAACATGAAGTGCGTATCGTTTAGGACACAATTAATGAAATGATCATTATGAGCCTCGTTAATCCCGTGGGGAGCTATTGGGGCTGTGCATTGTGTGAATCGTGATTTATTCCCATTGCAGGAGAAAGAACAAGCACAAGAAATGTGTCGAGGCGTGCAAATAATAAAAGTTGTGCAGAGCGTGTCACCTCATATGTATAAATATGCACTGTTAGCATTCATTGTTTGCACATGTGCGTGTATGCAGGTCAGAATGTTCTAAACCAGATGGTAAAATCATGCTTCCCTGTGTGTAAGGTCAATTCTACAAACTTCAGGCTTATGAAAACCTGTGACATATACTCAGACACCTGAAACAGAAGTACGGTCTGTACAAAGGTTTTAACACGAGTTTAGACATCTTCCTATGGGTTCAGGTTGAAGGAATGATGCTCATAGTCTCCTCTCCTGTTTTATCAGCTACAACCTCCCGGGAGCTCTCACCTCCGGGCTGATGTTGAGGTAGCTGTCGATGGACAGAACTGGGTTGTTTCTGTTTTGAACGGCCTTTGGAAACAGTCTGTGGCTGCAGCTTTGCAGGAACCTTTCAAGCAAGAACTGGGCCGGGGCGTCCAGGAGGGTCTGCTCGCTGTCTGGGGCGCAGACGTACTGCGACGGGCTGATTGCGGTGAGGTTTTCCATTTCCTGGGGAGTGAAGGAAGCGTTTCAGTTGGTGTTTCATACGAATAAGCTCAGTAGAAAACCCACGTACAAATGGTTATGCGGTGTACCAACACGACGCCTACCATGAGTTTAGGTTTGACCAGGAAGTCTTTGTTTCCCCCAACTGGAATGTGTTTCTTCATGAGGCTGAAGTAGTTGAAGCGACACAGCAGCAGCCCACTGCTGTTCACCCTTAAATTAAAGTCCACCTCCTCACAGCTATACCTGCACATAGGACCAAAACCAGAAGATTAAGACAATGCACGAATCACCAAACGTGTGACCGATTGTTAGTCCTCTTCTAACTTACCGATTAAGGTCATATTGAACATTCTGCGTCAGGTCCACATTAAGCATGACACAGTCATGGAGGTGACACCGGCTGAAGGGGTGGCTGGGAGACTTGCGAGGCAGGCTGCTGCTCCACCTGCGTGTACCGCATATTGCATACAGGGAGATCTTCGGTGTGGCTTCCATATGCTGCAGCACCGTCTTTAGAGACACATTGGTTCCATCTGATGTCTCACTGGGAGAGCAAAAGCAGGACAGGGCACATGAGTATCTTGTCCTTTAACAAGAGTCTCTAAATATTACAACATACACATTTTCAACCCCGGTAAAGCTGAAGAATAATCATTAACGCTAAAAACGGAGCAATTCCTCTCTCTGTGAATGTTGCAAATCCGAAACAATTACTACCTGCCGTCTGCTGGCTGCTGTGTGTTCCACAGCACGCAGGAGTCGTCCATCATGACGATGAAAGGCCATACGTCTTGCCTCTTCACTCCTTGCTCCTCCAGTCGGTTTCTCTCCAGCTCCAGGTTATGATATGACAGCTCTTTGATCATGAAGCGGGCAGCGCCTGTGACACGCGGGAGCACATGTGTCAATCTTTCAATTTATACTTTCACAGAGCTGTCACACCGACAGTGCCCTTCAACTAAAACACAGCTGCAAATCAAATGTAAAAGCTGAACATTCAATTTACATGGTGTGTGTGTGTGTGTGTGTGTGTGTGTGTGTGTGTGTGTGTGTGTGTGTGTGTGTATGCATTATGAATGAACTCTTAAGGTTCAGTAAATGTATGTTCTTTGTGCAGCACAAAGTTTACAGGGTTTATCACAGACACGTCAACACTCGGGGTCACAGTGAGACTAAATGGGTTCCTCCCTATGGTCGTCTATTCAGGCTCAATTTAGTGTAGTCACACCCATTTACAGACAGGCTGTGCCCCCTGATTGGCTAACATACAAATGATGTTTTCACACATGATGCTCAGACTCCAACTGGTTACAACAACTAACCTTTTACCTACTGCAAATAAACGTGTCCGATATGAGCAGGAAGGCCCACTGTAGTGAAGCTCTTCATTATCAGCTGAGAGATAAGTTGCAAGGTGACGTAGACTTAAAGGTTATCATGTGGAGTTTATGAGCTCTAGTAGCGCCATAGAGCAATGTTTTTTATGGTTTGTATCTTGCATGGTAAAACATTGGGGGGGGGGTGGGGTTAGTTTATAGTGTGTGTGTGTGCCTCATGACTCATAACATGTTTTTTTAAATCAATAAAAGCTTTTTTTAAATCAATAATGTGCGATTGATTTCTTAAGTAGGTAGCTGTGTAATGAGCAGGATAATGTACAGGGTGATAGAAGACACCCTGCATCTCCCTGTCGAGCTTCATTTCACCGTCTTTAAATCTTTAAAATGATCCTGATGGCATAAGATTGTTGTTGTTTGTAGTGAAATGGGACAATCCCTGGAAAAAAAGTGTGGTGTATACATGGAAAGAAATGTTCTATTTTAAGCAACAGTTAAGATATCTCAATTTAATTAAGCCAGAAAGTTGCTCACCAACTCCTGCGCTGTTGAACATAGCCGGCAGGACGAGCAGGATGTGGTTGGGCCAGTACTTTCTGTAGTGTGGCAACTCAAATTGCTTGACCACCAGAATGTGCAGATGAGAGGCGCCCTCCATGGCATGGAAAATGTTGAGCAGGCCGTGCTCTTGGCGTCCTGTAGTCGGAGTGAAGATTGGACTCTTTAACAGATCGGGGTCCTAGAGACGGACACGGAGAGAAGAAAGTGGAGTTAAAACAAAAGACTAAAGTGATTAAAACACTAACGCTAGAGAGCACTAGATGATCCATCCCGCACTCTCCTGACATCTATTGAAGCACAAACACAAATACTCCAACATGTATATAGTAAACTAACCTTGGTGGAGACCAGAGGCAGGCGCATGTTCTCCAAGTGGCTGCCCTGCTGACTGAAAACAAAGTGCTGCTCCTTGGCTTTGGGAATGACAAACTGGAGCTGGACCTCCTCCCCCAGCATGGACGAGCAGAAGGTGAAAGCATGGAAGGTGCACTCCGACAGCTACCGCACACAAATACACACAGATGCATTATTAACACAGAGAGATAACCATTAAGCGTCACTGCTGAGAGTAAAAAAAAAAAAAAAGCTCTCAAGCGATCAAGGATCAAAGTATTTTGACAGGTTGGGATTTCTGTTTGTACATGTATAAGTCAGCAATGTTTGAAGTTACGAGAGCTCAAAAAAGGTCGCAGGTGAGTGTCTTAAATGTTTGATGTGAGCATTGTGCACTCACCTGTGTGGCAGGGCCAGCTTCGCAGTAGTGGTGACATTGTTCACAGTGATGAAATGCATTGTGGGCGGCGAACCGGCTCAGACGTATGGACTTGGTCTCTCGTTTGGCTGGTGTTTGGCTCTCGCCTTCTTGCTTAAAATCTGCAAAAATCAAACATGTTCACACACTTACTTGTCTAAGTTCACATTAAGTAACATCCATGTTGTATTTACAATAGCAGATACAAATGTCAAAGTCAGAGACGACCTCTGCTGTGTGTTTGCATATATCTGCTGACCTTTAAAGCACTTTGGCATCTTGTCAGTGTAAACAGGGCTGGCCTTCCTGAACTTAGGGTCCCGGGGGTAGGGGTCAAAGGGCAGCTTTCGCACTTCCTCGATGTCAGGCAGCTGGGTATTTATGAGCGTTGTAACCTCTGATGTTTCTGGAGATGAAAAGAACATGAAAAGATGAGAACACAAACTAACTCAACACCATGCGAGTTCACCATTATATCTATGGTGTTTTTGAAAAGCATATGAGTCAGTTAAGTCCCAATGAGCTTCACCTTCTTCCTCCTCCTCATCCTCATCATACACATCCACCTCCAACAACCTGATGAGCATTCGAAACAGGATACGAAGAAACTGCAGATAGGCACCCGTTTTCCCCACCTAACAAAGGACAGAAATAAATCATCCCTTTAATGATCCAATGACACTTCAATCCAGATGGATAATTCATTTAATATACATATTAATAGCGCTTATATGCATCTGGGGGGGGCAGTACTTGTATTTTCTTACCTGTGGGGGTCCACTGAGTAGCAGGCGCCGTGGATGTGGCACAGATGGAGCTTCGTAATCGGCGTGATGCTGCCTGGCGATGGTCCACTGGCGGTAGTACATGCTCTGCTCTGCCCCCTGCAGGTTGGGAGTGACAAGCGGCCTCAGCGGGCTGCTCCAGGCCACGTCTGCATGCGGCAGCAGGGAGAAGGAGCTCAGCTGACTCCCCGACTCCCCCGCCAGCAGGTTGTATGCCGCACGCGACATGATGACTGTCCGGGGTGACACCCGAGCGGGCTTAGGGTCACGACCGCACTGAGTGGACTGGCTGGGCCTCTGGGTGGAGGAGGAAGATGGGGAGTTGGAGGAAGAGGAGGAACTGGAGTAAAGAGAGGGAGGGGCCTGAGAGGCTTTGGAGGGGTTAGAGGAGAACTGGCTTCCCAGGGAATCGCACTCCTGCTTGAAGCCTTGTGTTGCTGTGCCTATGTCCGAGGTGAATGCACCTTCAGGCGGGCAGGTGGAGGTGGAGGGCTTCTGGAAAGTGTCAGCAACGTCCGATGAACTGACTCCGTTCTCTGCCAAAGAGCCTGAGTGGAGACGAGAAGAGAGTTGTTGAATATGATATGAAATTCTAACTTCTGCTCTCTGGCATCTTTAATGCTGAGACTCAGTATCTCAGTGAGGTCAGCGACTCACCAGAGGTTCTGGTTGCAGCGCTGCCGTTGCTCTGAGGCCTTTCCAGCTCATCTCCATCATTCAAGCTGGTGGTGGCCTTCTCTGCGTCTGATTCCCGAGGGACCAGGGCTTTCTTGGGCTCCTGGACCATGCCCATGGACACATAGGTGCAGGCCAGACCCACCTCCTGCTCCAGGGCTGTACGAGTCAGGTAGCTGGAGTCTATCAGGCGCAGGTCGCTGTATTTCAGAGACCTAGTGGGGTAAAAGTGTTAAAAAAATATTTTTATTGAGATTTCTTTATTTGAATTTTTGATTGAATGCATATTTCTATGTTCTCTCCCACAAATCGGAAATTTTTGAAAATACATTTTAAGCCAAAACATTATTTATTATTAAAGTGTACAAAATCTGCTTCCCCAAATTGTATTGAAAATGTGATTTTCTGGTGCTAAGAAATCTAACATGGTTAATTGATGCTGACGCAACACAAATGCACAACCTGGGACTGGCACACAGGGTGCAGGACAAAATGTTATTGGAGCTCTCTTGTAGAGAAGACATCCTACACTGTGTGAACGTAGACGTGTAAGATAATGCTCGGAGGGTTAAAAAAAAAAAAAGAAGTCAAGGCAACCGCACACCAAGAGGAATTATAGATGAGCTAAAAGGAAACGTACTGTACTCTCCGTGATTGACCATGAGGCTTTATGAGTGATGGGGTATTGTGACATGAGCCTACCTGGGGAAAGTTTCTCCAAGAGGGTCCTTCCCTGTGAGGATGACGATGCAGGGCAGCCCTTCCAGATCCTCGTACGTGTGCGGTACCCAGTCTTCATTCTCACAGCCTCTCCACGCCTACAGCACAACACACATATTACATAATAATTACTGTTCAGTTATGCATGCATCATTTAGAACTAGACTAATAATGCATATTGGGCTGACGCTGGACTTGGATATCAAATAGGATATCAAAGGACAAATATTTATTTTCAGTTATTCCAGATATTATGTGAAAATGTAATTCAATAATAAAAAAGAAATTAGGATTTGTTATTAAAAATATGAATTTCTAGTATTCTAGACCACAGGTCACATATTATGTAAAGTGTGAATGTGTCAAACTGTACAAACGAGCTAAGAATGAAGTCCAAAAACATTCTCTGGCTGGGTTTCAGAGGAGACATTTGGTGGTTTACGTAAATGAGGTTTCACATTAATCTCAATGTTCTAAGAATAAAAGTCTTAGAAAAAGAGATAAGTGATTTCTGAGAATTTCAGTCAATTCCCGGATAATCACTTCAGACTTCTGCGTAAAACCCAATTCCATTCAAATCCTGATATCTAGTCAAACTTTGACGAACTTGAGCGTTTCACTCAAGAATCAAATGTCCTCAACACATCTTGTTTGATTAAACCACAGTAACTTTCAATGGATATTTAAAACGCTGTGACTCTGCTTTGCACGGCATTCTCACCCTCAGGCGGCTGGTGAAGTTTCTGTGCAGGTTGAGCTCAGAGGCCGGGCTGCCCAGCAACACGGCGAAGCACAGCTGGAGCCCCAGTTTGTCCCTCACGTCCTCCAGTCGTTCCCGGGCCAGCATTGCCAGCTGCAGTGAGGGGACTCGAACCAGCAGCATGTGACCCCGGCCCTGGGAGCCCTCTCTGCTCGGGGCATTGATCAGGTCCTCCACCATGGCCAGGGTCTCTGGGGTTATGTGGTCTCTCAGGGACGGGGATGATGTCAGGGCCATCATGGCCTCGGTGTACTGCTGAATCAGCAGGTAGCTGCGGATCACCATGCTGTGGAGGTGCGGATGTCTGAGACACAAATACAGGAGATTGTTAGTTTGAGATTTATAGCTGATTGTGATTTCTTTTATGAACACAGGCACAATTTAGGCAGCTTTGTGTTTAACCTGCTCACTGCCAGTTAATGTCAGTAGTTGAATGTAACTAAGTACACTTAAGTACACATTTGAGGTACTTGTACTTCCCTTGAGTATTTTCTTTTCATGTCACTTTATACCACTACATCTCAGGGGGAAATATTGTACTTTTTCAACACTACAATTATTAGACAACTTTAGTTACTCTACAAATTAAGATTTTTACACATAAAATATACAAAAACCCAACAGTATATTCAAGTACAGCTGAAACGATTCATCAATTAGTCCATGGGACAGAGAATGGGAATTGGCTGCTATTTTGCTAAAAGTCGTCGTCATTTTAAGTTTAAGTTAAGTTTTTATATTTTTCTACATTGAGTATTTTTACTTATAATACTTTAAGTACATTTTTCTGATTATACTTACATACTTTTACTTAGGTAACATTGTTAATGCAAGACTTTAACTTGTAACAGAGTCTTTTTACATATGATATTAGTACTTTAGTAAAGGATCTGAATACTTCCTCCACCGCTGGTAAACGCCATAACAAAATAACAGAAAACACACGTCTGTAATGTTTTGTATTGATGACAATATTCTTTTCAATGTTAATGTTTTTCCTCCAGTGATATCACCACACTGACCTTTCCAGCAGTGTGTGGACCATCTTCTCAAACGCATCATCACAGCGCAGAATGGGGCTGGCCACGCCCCACTGCAGGGAGCTGCTGTAGTTCCTCATGCCAAAGTAGAGCAACTCATTAGGAGACTGCTCCCCCTGCTGGCAGAAAAAAAAACCATATTAAAGTAAGAACATGGCATTATCTCATCATTTTATCCCGTTTACACAATCACTGTACTGCACCGAATGCAACGTTGAAAAGCAGAACTAGTTGACTAAGTAAGATGCTTGATTTGAAAGCTAAGTGAGTGCTTTCACTTCATTATTATTTGCAGTATGAGTTCCGAGTTCCCAACCTTTTTGGCTTGTGACCTCCTAAAATGTGGCAATGTCTAAGTTGCGACCCAAGTTGCATAAGTCTCTGAATTATGAGCAAGACAACAACATAAGTGAGGGTGGAGGGGAATGGAGATGGAGAGGAACGTCTGAAAAACTGAGTCTGAGGCTTTGGTGTCCTGTTAACCGTCCCAGTTTGGGGACTACTACTCTGAATAATGTCATCTAGACGATACTTCGATATTATGAAGTGTTACTGTAAATTCAGCTCAATATAATGATGCAACTAACACACACAGGGTGACCTTAACACCCCTACACTGCTCTGAGACTCTGAATTATAATCATGTAATAAAACAATGAGCAGTATAAGCTTGGATATCATTGGGACAAACCTAAACCCCTTTTATGAAGTGTAACCTAACACACAATGACCTGAAAGACTTAAAAGCACCATAAAGTTATAGTATGACAGATGTATCATGAGCAGAAATGTAAAAAGAAACTTGGACTGCCCCACTAGCCTAATGGTTCTCATCATGTTTGCTGTCTATCTACACAAACAAAAGCAAAAATGCCCCAAAAAAGAAGAAGAATCAAGTCACGTCTCCTGTTGGTGCAAGTGCACATTAAGTCCACCAGGTGGAGGAGCTAAACCACGGCTGTGACAAACCGGCCTCTGCAAGCTGCCATAACATTGAAAGGTAACTACATTTAGAAGTGAAATAGACGTCAGAACATTTTTTAATGTTAAAATAAGACTCACCAGACTTTCGTTGGAGGGCCAGTGAACTTCATTGTGGATGCTGATGCGGGACTGGTGGGTCTGCAGCGTGTGCGGGAAGCAGCTGACCTGCAGGACCAGGAGGTTCATGGCATCTAGAACTTCCTGGCAGTTCACCACCCGGTCAGCCAAACCCTGCAGCTCGCCGTGGCACACAGAGCCTGACAGAGCACTGGGGGACGGAGGAGGGCAAAGTGTTTGAAACATGAGCGGGATATTCAAAATTCACAACATTTAAGATGGATGCAAATAACAACTTCATTAGGGACATGGTTCATGAGGGCTTTTATATTCGCTGTGACAACTGCCCAGTGTCTTGTAGCTCATTCCCAAAAAAAGAAGAAGCAGGAAGTGATTTCTGTTCTGTTCCTGGAAGTGACAACAGTAGTTTGCTTGGATGAAGATCTTGGCGGCAGTGGCAACCATCTCTGAACAGAACCGTAAAATGCCTACAAATGTTAAACTGCATCAACACTAAAACCTTTATTTTTAATTCATTTCAGTCATACATCATCTGGCCGACATGTGACCATGATTCAAGGTCATAGATACTCAGTGCTGTATTTGTTTTCACTTTCTCGCTGCTATTTTCCTCTCTTCACTTTAATCAGTGTATAAAAAGCCCAAGGCTATATTTGCAGCCATAACAACTCATCTTTTCACACAGCTTTAGATATGGTGGCCGACAAGGTTCAGAAACATTTCCTTGCTGCTCGTTTGTCAGAATCAAAAATCCTGCTTGGACGTTAGTTCGTTACTCAGGAAATGCAGTATTTCTCCGTTGTTGTATTTGTTTTGGTTTTCTGTATTTGTTTTAGACTTTGCATCGTTTCCGAAGCTGCAGCATTCTCCATATTTAGATTATTAAAAGAGCCGAATAGTGTCAGCAGGTTACCTTGTGAGATCGACGTGCGAGTTGTCGTGAATGAGGACGAACAGGGTGTAGGGGTTCTGCTTGACTTTCCTCATGAAGGCTTCCATCTTGGCGTGAACCTCACCGTCCAGACGCACCACGTACTTGTCCGATTTCTGATAGGCTGAGCAGACGTCTTCGATTCCCAGGTCGACAAGCACTCCTGATCACAACAAACAAGAAACGGAAGTCTTAATATAATCTTGTCATCATTTAGTGACATTAAGTCTCTGGCAGGTGGAAAAGTCCTCCTTGAATCTTTATTGTGTTGTTATTTATGATGTTGCAGCTGGACACAAACCTGATTGTCTGATGCGCTGTGCCGTCTGGTGTACCAGAATGTGAGACGGAGGGACCAGAACAAGGAAGTCCACTTTACAAAAACGGCCCAAGTCGAGGTTCTGGGTTCCTGAGTCAGCGATTGAGCAGACTTGAGAGAGGAGGCTCCGGGCCACGCTCAGCTGGGTCGGATAGATCTGGAAGACCTTACATAACAGCTCTGCTCCAGGAAAACAAAGAGGGAGAAAGGATATGTATCAGTACCATTATCAATTTAAAGTGCAACAAAATAAGAATGACCTAAAGTGAAACAAAAGGTGGAGAATATTGCTATGAATTTATTGTAAATTGCTGCAGAATAAACATGTTGTTTGAACATGTTATAGAATTACAGTCTAATTAGAATATATATTGAATGTTTTGGCTGGTTTAAAAAAAAAGAAGAAGAAACCTGGCAGGTGAGTACGGTAGAGATCAATCTAACCTCTGTCTGACTGTGGTGACATGCTGGTAGCCTCCTGTGAATGGATGTGGTCATTGACATCGCCCTGGAAGGGCTGGATGACCTGTCCCTTCCGTCGCCGCTGGTATCGCACCAGCTGCTTGTCCAAATTGTCCCCTAAAAACAACCAGTCACCATAGTCACACAAAGACACAGAGCCAGGCATGCAAGCTGCTACAACACAAATATTCTCTTTGGTATGCAGCACAGACACAGTAAAACATAGATACAGAAATGCCTGTTATCATATGAATCATATCAAACGGATGTGTGACACCATGTTCTATCTTAGTCTTTTACGAATGATACAGACATCACGTCTTGTCTTGTGATCAATTTAGTAAGTAGATACCTAAACAATAGCCGTATTAAATATGTAGCATTGGCTGAGAGAAATAGAGCCTCAGCTTTTGTTTTCTTTCTTGCGTAATGTTTTATTCCATATAAATGTAATGGAGGTGACCGACCTCCATCATAACACGTTGTGGGAAACATTCAGTTCATCTTGTTTCTTCAAAATGACTTGGAATGCCTCCTTCATTAAAACTCAATAAGCACGTTGTATGGAGGCAGCACTCACCTAGTGACGTGGTTTTGAAGTGAGACGCCAAGATGCTGACCTTCCCTGTGATGAGTTCATAGCTGATCTCCTTAAGAAACTCATTTGTTGTCAGCATGCCTTCAGCTAAGGCCCGTGCTTGGTACTTTCCTGTGTGCAACACATAAGTTAAGATTCCATTATTATAACTTTAACATATTGTGCACTGATTGGTCGTGATAATAATAAGGTAGCAACCAAGTGAAATGCACTCACCCAAAACAAGCACACAGAACTCGTTGCCACTCATTTTAGAGGCACATATAATGACTACATAGGTGGGCAGGCACTTCTGGTGGTGAGGACCCTCACTGAGAGAACGAAGTGACTCCGAGATGCCCTCTCCCAAAGAGTTATGGGTAACCACGACTTGGACGCTGCCCCCTGAGACGCTGGCTTCCAGCCGAGCCAACCAGGGCAGCTGGGACGGGGAGATGGCAGGACCCCTGGGACAGCACAGCATGGCCTTCAAAACTATCTGCTCCAACTCCTCCCTCAGAGGAATCTGCACCGAGCCTGCAAAAAAAATTCAAATATGAAAAAAACATAACGTCTGATATAGAAGCGGACATGTACCAAAAGTTAGATATTTGTTTTGCAAGCAATTTTTCTGTTTAAATAAGGCACCAGCACCTCCAGGTCATTCACCGGGTAACAGCAAACATGCAACATGTCAGTAAAAACACCAGTGACAGCGAGGCTTCTGTGTGAGCTTCTTTTGTTTGCTGCTTACCTAAACGTGCAAGATACTGTAAAGTGAGCAGAATCATTGTCTCCACACAGAGAAGCTGGCTGCTGTTGAGGCCCAACATCTCCAGGGTTTTCTCCGTCAGCTGGCTGCTCTTATAGCAGCTGACCAGGAGGGGGCTCACCACTATGTCCCCAACATTCCCATAGAAATAAGGTAAAGTGCCATGCCCTGAAAAGAATGGTTATCATTAGACACAACAGAAACATGAAGCAGCTAGAAATGCTGAACAAAACAACTCTTGTAAAAGGTTCAAAACTTGTATACAGTTAAACAGTTGTTAGGGGAATACAATTGACATTTAGACACTTAATAAGTCAATATTACAGGTACAAAAGGCTAGTGTGACAAGCTGGGTAGGGATTCTGACAAACTAATCCAAATCACCAGGAACAAACAATGATTTTATGCTTGTAGTGCGACATGTTGTGAGTGGAAACCTTCTTACTGAAATGTAGTGTAACTAACATTTACAGTTGAAACACCAACATAGGTTGTATCTCACAGTGTTTTGATGAGGGACATTTGTCATTTGAAAAATGTAACTACTTTATTACTTTATTGGTGGTTTTGTTTCCTGATGATCTTTTTTTCCTGACATTGATAAAGAAAACTGTTTTGATATACCCTTCAGGATGATAACTAAAACAGATCACTAAAACAAAGCGTATACCGATGAGGATGACAGGGCGGACTCCTGAAGAGTTGAGGAGGTTATCGGGGACGATGACCGTCTCTCCAACGGTGACAGGTTGGGGCTGAATGACGCCTGCGACTGGAGGCTGCGGAGAGGACACTCCTAACACAGAACCTGGGGAGAAATAAAGGAATTACATGTCAATAATAGGATAAATCAATTGTAGGTTTTAGGTTTTAACATGTAAGTACAAGTAAGTGCAGAAGTGTTTAACATTATCCAGAAAGAAAACCAGTGCCGTAATATTTGTGGCTGTTGTACTGTGATCACAGAAATGTTATAAATGAAAGAAATCCGGACAGACAATTTATTTGAAATGATGCTTGAATATATAACCACAATTACATGATGTGGCAGAAATCTTCCTCAATCATGCATTAAAAAAAGAAAAAGCACTATCTCCATTGAGACTGGGTGAATCATCCCTAACAACCAGAGGACATCGGTGATGTGGCACACTCACTCCCAACACAGCGGAAGAGGAAAGGGGGGTTATAAACAACACATGCACAAAAGTGCACTTCTGCACACACAGTGAAATTAACTAAAAAGCAGACACATGACATAAGAGGGTCAATTAAATACACAACCCATCTGACACTGCCTCACGTAGAAAACATTAGAGCTCAAAGAGCCGTCCTGACTTAGTTCGGGGACTGACCTGGAGAACAAACTATCGGCCGGATGGCTGGCACGGGGACGGCTGTCGGTGGGACGGGTATCAACGGGTTGGGATGCCAGCTCCGGTGGCGCTTCTTTGGCGGACCCGAGTTCATGGCAGTGGATACTGAACATCCAAAACAGACACAGAGAACAACGTCAAAATAGAAAATAGAGCAAAACAAAAATGATAGTGAATGTATGAGACGTCTGCTTCTAAAAATATGTATTTATTTACAATATTTACACATTAATCAACATTGAGTTTCCACCTCAATGTGCCAGAGTTAGCTAATGAGCTTATTTTCATCGTAGGGTTAGGGTACAGGATATTAGAAATTAATGGCCTGACATTATCAATACAATGCTTAAGTAAGCACAATACAACACAATAGGATACAACTCAATGCAATACAATACAATACACAATTACATTACAAAAGCTGCAGATATGTAAAAACAATTAGAGCATGTAATGGCAGTGCCAGAGATGACATAGTGTGATTACTCATGATTGCAGGTTTGCTTTGCTTTCCGGCTCATTTTAAAAGTGTTGCTCTCTCTTAATTCAATAGGAAGACTATTCCAGTGGTGGGTGGCTCTGAATGAGAAGACTGCTTGCCCAAACCTGTTACATCCGTATTGTACAACACAGTCCCCTCTGGTAGTTGCCCGTATTGCCCTGACACTACTATCCTTGCACATTATGAACTGATTCGGTGTGGGAGGTGCCAGTCCACATACAATCTTAAAAATGAGGCAAGCATCTACAAAATGTTTAAAACTATCAACATTTTACTTTTGTACTATATGGCAATAGTGATATATATTGGCCTTTCTGTCAAGTGTTTGTCGTGAAGGACTTACCAGGACCGTCTCCTAAGTCAGCAGTGCGATACCCCGGAGCTTGAGGCCCTAAAGAGACCTGGGAGGGGCTCAGTAAGGGGGGACGCCCATCAACACCAAGGCCATTTGTCGGCCCGTTCACCCTCAGAGCTGTGGGTACTAGAGACACACACACATGCACATGAATACACACTATTACGAGAGATAGTTCAGACTTTATATTTTATTATATGTAGACTATGTATTTAATGATTTTGGAAGCAAGACTAAGAATCTACAGCCATGCTAGCGGCTCTGTGTGAGGCTGTACGAAAGCACAGCAGTGCTTTAAACTAAATGCTAACATTAGCATGCTAAAAATGCACACGTTGACAGTGATTATAGGTATAATAAGAACTAAACTGTACAATGATAACATCTCAAAAAACAGAAAAGATACTTTGTTCCAGATTAAGCGACTAGCTAAACTTCACATGTTGATGTTTAGCAGGTATAGCCTAATGTTTACCATGCTCACACTCTTAGTGTTAGCATGCTAACATTTGCTAATTAGTACCACAACAAAAAAGTACAGTTGAGTCTGATGAGAATTTTATTAGTATCGAGTCATGAACTAAGGTTTTGGACAAATTTAAATTTTGACCTGATGATGGCGCTAAAGGAAAAGACATTAGATCAGCAATTTAATTAGGATTCATCCTCCGGCCACCATGAATGTGTGTAAAAACATGGCATGGCAATACATCCAATAGTTGTAGCTATAGGCTACAAATGTAAACATATTTTCGCAGCTGTAACTACCTGCTGAGCAATACATAAAAATGAGTCAGTAGGCTACCAACAAGTGGCTTATTGATTTCCTATACATATTGCCAATAACCGGATTGGCCATTTTGCAATCTCATATTCACTGTGTTTGCCATAGACTAAAACATTGATCGGTGTGTGTAGCCTTTGCTTGTCAATATCACAACCTTGTGAAGGACCTAATGGATAGCAAAGCCTTAAAAAGTCATTACAGCATTCCTTCCTTCAGTATTGATTGGTGTATAAATACAAGTACACACACACACACACATGTGTCTGTTTTGCGTCTGCATGTTGTGTGTGCATCTAAGCAGGCCATAGCAGAGGTTAATCTTGGAGCTATGGTCAGTCCATCTGCCTTGTAGTGAACCACGTAGCTAAGCAATGTTTTTCAGCATAAGGCCATCTAAGTGACAGTCACATAAAGGCAAGGGCTTATTAGCATCTAAATCCTTACAAACACCACTGTCAAGGCCTGGATGTCACTACGAATGTGGCAGTGTGACCAAAATATATGTGGTGTATGTTATTGTGTGTGTCTCTTGTATTATCTATCTGGGAAGATTAATGATACAGCAAAAGTAAAGTATAATGCAGAGGACAAATACATTGACATGGCTGATAGAACAACAAGAAATTAGAGGTGTACTGAAAAAGAGCTTCACCTATTGGTAGAGTCTTGTTTCCAGATGTGGATGACAGAGGTTTGAGGAAACTGCAGTCTCTGCCGAGGTCCTGACTCCCGAAAAAGACAGAGGATACTAGCGTCGTTCTGGTGGGTGGAGAATCTGGAGGTCAAAACAAGATGATAAATTATCTTTGAAATACATATTAACACTCAACAACTCCGGCTGTTCCCGTGATTGGTCATTTGGTTGCCTTCATGCTACTAATCAATTGCTGAGAAAGTCTTTTGTGTCTGTATCCAATGTGCACTGCACAATACAAACACACCATAGTTTTCCTTTTCATTAATCATTCCAGAATGAACAGTTATTTGGGGAAGAGGTGGAGAAGTGCATGTAAATTGGCTTGCTAAGTCTCAGCGACCTCTTTGGGAGCAGGATGTACCTGAGATTTCAGGGTAATGCGAGCAACAAGCCTCGCAGCTCAGCTGTCTAACACATGAATGTCGGAGATCTCTGTTGACAGGCAGCTTCCAGGTTCAGAACAAATCAATACCGTAAGCTTTGTTTTTTATCAAAGAGGTAACGGGTGCTCTTGTTGTGAGAGGTCGGAGAAGAAACGTCTCCTCGAAAAGAGGCAGAATCTCTCATCTCTGTAGCGGTTTTTATTTGGTCTTTATTTCATTACACTGTTGTTGTTTTTTTACTTGGCATGACCTCATACGATAAAGTGACAGAATGAAATTGCATTCTGTAAAGAAGTATGTTACTCAAATGTATAAAATGTCCTTTTTATGACATGAAATAGGCAACTAATATCAGACAATGCAACAACTACAATAACAATAATAACAAAAATATACTGAAAACGTTTATCATTGATGAAATATCAGATTGCGACCAGAATAAACACCAGAGCGTCACAACAACAAAATGAGATGAAACCCACAAAGCCTCATAAACAGCAGAATGCAGTGTCAAGGTTCAAGCATCAGACTATGCTCACCTAATACATTTCAGGGCTTAGCGACCACCATCTGTCTCTATGGCAACAACATAAGCCATCAGCATAAACCCCACAACACAATAACTAACTCTTTTTGGAGAAATATATACAAATCGGATTGTCATTTTAGGGAGAAGGGAGGCAATATATTCAACGTAACTTATTGTTAAATGTTAGTAAAAATCATCTTGCACAGAAGTTAATCCATGTCAGCCTGAAGGGGATCACTAAATCTTACAATGCAAGTCATCTGTGCGGTCTCACCTGAGAGGGAGAAGGGAGAGGAGCTGTGTCCACTGGCGCCTCCGTTTTCTTTGCTGCTGAGGGAGGAGGACGAGCTGGGTTTGGATGTTGACGCACTGTTCGAGAACTGACGGGTTTTACAGTCTGAGATGGAAGAGAGAGGAATTACAAACAGAGCGTAACATCGCCACCAGAGATTACACACTGTACGTGCACTACAAGACAGAAGTGTAATATCAATTCAGAGTTGAAAAGCTAGGATTTTTACCTTTCCAGCAGATGAGGGGTCCTTTGCACAGAGCACCCTGAGAATTCTTCACCAGGTAGTTTTTTAAGTGCTTCTGCTTCTTGGGCTGGGTGCACAACTTCAGGTTGATGTGGTTCGAAAACTCAGTGAAGTATCTGAAACCCCTTTCCCCACAGCCCACACAGTTTCCTGAAAAACCTGGAAGAGCAAAACATGGAATTATTGTATTATTTTTGCAAGCATTATGTAATTATAGTTCAGGCTGGCCTGCACAAGGTTAACTACACCAGCGTATTCATTGTACCAGAAACTTAAAACGACGCTGATCGCTCGCTGATCTCGGACCAGGAGAACAGACTGACCTAAAAGTGCATTTTTCCCATTCTCGTCAGGCAAAAAGCGGCGGTCGACGGCACACACTAGGATGTGCTCGGGGACACTGGGGGACTTGGCACCAACCAGCTCAAAGCCCCCTGGGACTTCAATGGGCTCCGTTGCTATGGAGACCAGGCGGAGGTCCTTGCCGGCCTGACAGAACCCTGAGGAGGAAGTATTTTTATCAGTTAGACGATGAAACAGATATGACATTTGACGAAATAAAAGAGGGACTTTAGGGTAGATTTAGTTATTCTATCATCTTTTACAACAGGCCTAATATTTGTGTTTCTTTCTGCTTTGATATAAATATGTTGAGTTTTTACAGTCCAAATCAAAGGCCTTTTTAGATTACCGTCCAGTGTGCAGCAGCCGTCGGGTGCCGGGGCCTGAAGGTAGGGAAGCGGAGGGCTGCTGCTGTCTGAGTCTTCATCGTCCTCCTGCTCCTCCGGATCGTTGGAAGAGTGGCTGTTCATAAGCTCGTGGCCTGGCGTCTCCCCAACATGGACTTCTGTTTTCGACTTCATGTCTGATGGACATTTTAAATCTGGGTTATTTTCACTCGAGCTGGATTATGGTAACACTGCATTTTACAGGTCTGCTAATTCCTAAAGAAATTCTAGTAAGTTCCCTTGAAAGAACTTTGTCATTTGATACTAATTATAGGGAATTATAGGGAATTAGGGAGCAGTGACTTAAAGAGTAATTTAGTCAATGCACAGCAGGTCGGCCTAACAGGCAAAAGTGTGACATTTGTTCAAAGGTGATCATAGAACTTGAATTTAAATAAAACATTAAGTTCTAATAACACATTAATATATTTTTATGTGGGTTTAAATTAAGATGACATTTTTTATTTCCCTTATAATTACTAGCAAATTACAAAGACCCAACAAAGTGACCACAGCTTTGACTCAATATCTTAATTTGTGGAAAATGTGGCACTTTCATTAGTATGTACACACATTTATTTCAAATGTAAACCAGAGATGTATGGCAAGAAAATCAATAGTAAATGTCGACATGACAGCCACTGCAATTCCTACCTTCCGTGTTACCAGAGTACGGCTCCGGCTCAAGGTAGAGCTGTGTGAAGATGGGCTGTGGATCTCCGCTGCTCGAGCGCAGTGACGCCTCGATAGAGTTGTGGAGAGCCTCTTCAAATCGAGCAGACTTGAGCTGCCCGGCGTACGAATTTCCCATTATCTGTGAGAGCAAAGATGCACAGTCATGATGCTGTTTATCTCTATTTATTGATTAGTTCCTTACATAAGAATAGCAAGCTCTGCAGATGGCAATCCAGCAGCAGGTGTCCTCACACAAATGCATTTGTGTTTTCAAATGAGACACAGCTGTATCAACTAGTGCTTCAGCTACAATTTAAAGACCTCACATTGAGCTCTGGGTGATTGTAGTTGGAATATCTCACTCTGACATTTTATAGGCCAAACTGCTGATTGGTCAGTCAAGAAAACAATCATCAAATGAATCAATGGTGAAAATAATCTTTAGTCGTAGCCCTATATGTGTGTGTGTACTGTATCTTTAAATGGTTTACCAGAGGCTCCTACAAATAGTAAGAGAAGCTACACACACACACACACACACACACACACACACACACACACACACACACACACACACACACATACACACACACAGTTTCTCTATGTCAGTCCAAACATAATGGCCAAGGCCAATGGCTTTTTGCTCTCTTTTTTTTTTGCTCTTTCTCCTTCTGTCTGTTGTGTCACTCTGCCTGCTCTGCCCCCGTGCCCCCTGCACCCCAGTGTCCACTCTGGGACATCTGCCGGGGTCGGCTGTGTGGACCTGAGGTTGGTTGGCTTTCTGGTGGCAGGTGGCCACTGGACAGAGGGCTAAGCACGCAGTCTCAAAGAAGAGAGCACAAGAAAGAGACAGAGGGAGGGGAGGGGGGGAGAGACAGAAAGCACTCCAAATGTGGGGTTAGAAAGCAGCACTGACCAATGGCTATGCTACATCATAGTCCATTCTGTACACATCGGAGTCTCCCATCTTTTCAGTTTGTCATAACATTTCACTTTTTTTTGTAACATTTGTTTTTAATAACTAGCTAGTAATCAAGAGCATTCAAACTGTGTGTGGGAAAAAGCAAAAAGGGAGTTTTGGCTGCTTTCCTGACACATGAGTTTGGCGTGAAGTTCCTCCCATGTTTGTCCTTGGACTACTTCTGACTGGTGCAGACCAGTGTGGTGGTTCCTCTACACTAGAGCAGCCAAATTGTGGCCCAGGTTGAAGACTTCAGCTGTTTGAGGAAAGCTCAAAGTTCTCATTTAGGCCTTGCAAAGATCCTGCGCAGCTGTCGAAGAACTTACATGTCAAGGTTATGTGTTGTATCTTTAGTTTTGATGAAAGTCAGTTATAAGTGACCTAAACTTGAGCTTAGAGATTAGTAATGATTTGACTAACCTGGCCTTTCAGAACTGTTTTTCCAACCCAACATTAGCCTTAGATTGTAGATGTGTATGTGCGGGTGCTGCTATGAAGAAATGTAGTTGCAGCAATTTTGCATAAAATGAAAGAACTATTTTGCACTTGACATAGGCACTAAATGTGTAGATTAATTAATGACTTAATTAATGACTTAATAACTACTTTTTAAAATCCATTGGGGCTGCAACTAACTATTTCTCTTCCAATATTGATTATTCTGATTATTATCAGTCGTTTCACTATAAAATGTAGTGAAAAATATCCATCCAAAACCCTGATGTGAGGTGTTCGAAACCCAACGATTTCTAAGTTAGTTGTTCTGTTCATCTGTACCAAACATTGAATTTGTCAGTCAGTGGATCGATATCTACTAGACACACAGTGTCTTTTGGCCAAACAGAAACCCTGAACCTTTTGGTTTTGTCAATAATGCACAGGGTGGGACTCAAGTTGGAGCTGCATTTTCTCGTCCCGGGTCTCACGTTGCCCAGGCCTGGGCAGGTTCCAGACTCCATGTTTACCTTCCTGGGGAGGAATCTGACCAACCCAGACAAAAGACAAGATTAACAGTGCCTGACTGTGCTGAAAAAGAGATAAGCAGCTTAACAGAATGAAGCTACAGTATATCTTGCTTAACTGACGGAGGAAGGTGGCTGCACGGAGAGACAAAGAAAATGAGTGCCTGAGGGCGTTTTTCAAGCAGCCGCTGTCTGTTCGATTGTGAAGTCAAAAGAGGCTCCGGAGTCCTTTTTGGCTGGATGACCCTCAAGCCTCAGAGGACACATTTGTCATTAAGCTCGTGCAGGCCGGAGGTGAACAAAGACAATGACCTTTTGTCACCTGCACAACCTAAAACAAAGCGTGACTGTTGTGAGAGGTCGCTCAACGGATGATTCTGAGGTGGGACTCAGGTGGTTGCTAAGGTCAGCTTTAGTGACAGAGGGGTATTTCAGGTGAGTCAGCGGCTGCGGTGTGCTTGATGGATGGTCAAACATAATGAGTGGACTCTGCCGGGGAGAAGCAGTTTAATGTGCGAAGACTAATGGCCTAAAAAGGGGTGTTCATGTCACTTAGTGGTGACTTTAAAACTGCCTCTCAGCCGGTCAGAGAGGCAGTCAAGACCATTCCTCGGCTCATGGGTGGCATCAACAGATTGCATGAATGTGACAAAGTAAGGCAGTCTAATCTTCACTCAGATTTGAGAAGACCAAGACAGAGAACAAGAAGACTTACGTTGTCGGATTGTTCCCAGGCGTGAAGGGACTTGTTCACCTCTGCTACATGCTGGATCTCTACCACTCAGTGGAAACTTTCAGCAAAGACATTTCACTCAGTACTTCGAGACCTGGGGGAGAGCAGGGAGAACTCTAATTAGCTTACAGGGTATCACTGTCAATGATACAATGAAACATAAATGTTTTATAATTCCTGAAAGATACGCTGCAGAATAATGGGGTTAGGTTTGCTCTAAGTAGCCAGTATACATTGTATGACTCAACAAACAGGGTTCCAGGGAACCAATTTTGAGCAACAAATTTAAGGCTTAAATCCCAAAAACATAAATCTGAACAATAATTCAGTGTGATTCTGTTTTCAAGATTTATTTTTCCTAAAATGCAAAAAGAACAAATTAGCCAATTTACTGGAATAAATCTAATTCATTGAGACAACATGAAAAAACACACTCTCAATATGATGTAAAAGTACAGATTAAGGCAGAGTTTGATTTGAATTTGACAATTGATTTTGGTAATAATTGTTAATAACACTTTCAACAAACTACTTAAACAATGTTGTGGTTTACGTGTTTTATTTTACACTTGTATTAATATTTTTTTGCAAGACAAAGAACAACGTTAAAGTAATGTACCGTTGCATGAAAAGCCATTAACATGTAAACTGCAGAAAGTCAGGTAACCCCGGGTCTAGAACATGCCCATTCACAAAATAAACGAGAGCACTTATGGCCACTCAGACATTAACAGCAGGTAAAACCATAACATATGTACTCACTATTACGAGGCTAAAAAGGCATCATGTGACACCGCGGCCCCCAGGGCTACCTTTATAAAACACAATTGGGTGTCTTAAGTTGTAGCTACACTCACAACACACAGTCACTCTACTCTGAATGGATTTGTCAATTACTTTGACCCTTTGACAAAGTATTGTTTAGCCACTCAGGCCTCTGATATAACGTAAGCAAAGTTCCCTTCAAAACACTGACGGTCACAATCTCCCCTGTCAACACTTCTCACTCTTCTGTAAGAGGGAGGTTGGTCTGGGGTCCAAGTCCTTCAAAAGGCAAGTGTACACTCCAGTACTGACCACAATTTACCTTTTTTTTGTGAATGATTAGCCAGTGTGATACAGCTAATCTAGGCAGTTACAAATGTCACTATTACAGAAACATGTACTCTTTTACCTTCTGGGCAACTGAATCACTAAATGCAACTTTTGCTTAAGAAGATTATAACAGACTCAAATGTAGCATTGATCATGTGAAATGTATTATTGTAGCTAAAGTATCATAGCACAAGTTCAGGCTTCACCCTCCACTGGGTGTTCCCACAAAGGTCTCACACTCTGCTAATTACCCAGGGAGCAGAGTCTTGAAATATGTTGATGCTTATCTAGCCATGAAGGGTAGACGACACAGAAGGAGACGCAGATGGCTCCCCAGATGAAGACGAAGGAGCCGTAAATCTAGACACCAAACACAAGCCCAGCCTGAGGTGCTTAATAGGGTTCTGTCTTTCCAGTAATGACATTTGAGGGAATGTTAAGGCTGACAAGCTGGTCTAGTTTCTTACTTAAAGCCAGATTGTTTAGAAGTCAAAGGTTGGACACACATATTTCTAACATGTTCTTTGTAATGCTATTGAAACTGCATGTGCATGCACACCCAGAATATGTCAAGTATACATTGATATAGCTACCTGTAATATATACAGTACATAGAAATCTATATTTTATTGCAAAAGATTGCCATCTGTACTGTCTATGCTGGTATCATGGCTTCACATTATTAAAGACCGTTATCAAAAGTGATGTCAGTCAAATGTTTTCTTTGTACATCGCCCCTTTTAGTCAAACAAGACTTTATTTGCAACTACTGGAGAATGGAAAGAAATTAAGCATTGTTGTGAATGTTGCAGGTAACAATATATTTTTGATTGTATGAACATTATAAAGTTGTAAAATATGGCAGTAAGCCAATGACAATGGCATTCATAAAAGTAAATAAAATGTAATGAATCTAGCATGAATGTTCATATTCTTCAAATGTTCTGTAATCGGATTGCTTTTTTAAGTGCAAATGGTCACAACTGTGGCTTGGGTAAAGTGATCCTTAGTTATATCACATATCTTACTTTATCCAATTGAGCTGATCTTACTTTTAACCCTGTCTTTCCTTTATCTCCAGTCCTTCTTTTGTTTCTCCCTCAACTGCATAATTACATTACAGTGTTTACAATAGAGGGAGAGAAGCAGGATTTAATTCTCCTCCTGACCTGGTTTGATTATATTCTGACTCAGCAGATCCTTCAAGTAAAAGCCCCCACATTTCTTAAATAATGGGAGAAAATCCTTCTAATGTTTATATTACTTTCCACATAAATATCTGAGAAATAGAGGTCGGAACATGTTGATATTGTCCATACAGTTAAACTTGGCTATTGTTAAAAATGTGTTATTTAAACAACTACAAGTAAAGATCAGGTTTGGAAGAAAGTCTAAGTTCAGACTGACCTACAGTTTAGACCAGGGCTATTCAAATATTTAGTTCATTTTCAGAAAGCTAAGGGCCCGGGAAGCTATTATTCTAGGGGGTTAAATTGACCCACTCGACTTCTCTCTGACATTCTCTTTTGCTAATTTGTGTGTTTTGGGTAGCATTTTTGATATACACACCAGATATAACACATATCTTTACTCAAAACAAAGGAAAAGAAAGATCTATGCTCCTCACCATGGGGGGGCCTGTTTAGGTTTTACAATGGGGAAGCAAAGCTGCAAAGAGACATAATGGCGGGGGTGTCTGGGGGTCGTCCCCCAGAAAAAGACAATGTCATTTAAAACAAAACTCTTGGATTAAGTCACAGCCACATTCCGTTAATTAATAACAATTCTGTCAGAATCACAGTGATATTTGTGTTTTGGTAAAACAGCGCCCCCCCAGTGCGTCAGTAACCGTTCAGGCACAGATAGGTACTGCACCATAGGAGGCGGCGAGAACCTTTCAAATTAAAATGATAATACATTCAGATAAAGTTCTGTGAGACGTTGAGGAGGGAAAAGCTGCTAAGACACCACATTAACTGTAGGAAGCGCTGTGTTATGTGAAAATAATGTCAGTGTCGCCGGACTGCTTTTCCTTTCTGTCCATTTCAGAAAAGAGGGATAAATACCTGGATAGAATTAAAAAACTTTAACATGTGATAGTTGGTGGATTATGTGTTTGCCGAATTACAGGAGATGTTTAGACAGATTCAGAAACAGATGGTGAATGTAATTGTATAAGTATATTTGGTCGGTAATTAGAGCAGCATTGTTATTTCCTTGTTGTTTTTAACGGAGTTCTGCTGAATGCATGGGAATACAATGTATTAGATGTTTGTGTATTTTTCGCTTTCCCCTTGATGGTCACCTGTACCGTAACACACACACACACACACACACACACACACACACACACACACACACACACACACACACACACACACACACACACGCACTCAACTGTATCACTGCACAGACAGGCGCACTATTTTGTGAAAGAAAACCAACAGAGACGTCCCATAGAGCCCGTTAGCGGACTTGGCCGCGCTGTTGTGTAGATGTTGATGCGTGTGTGCAGCGCATGCGCAAACCAAAGTCCGGCTGGGCTGTCGCAGTTTTCTACAGAACCACTGATCCACATAACTTCACAAGGAGCACTCCACATCATCGGGTCCTCATCGACACACGCGCCAAACGCGAAATAGATCAATGCCAGGGTTGGCAAGATAATCGAAACTCAGATGCACACACACACACACACACACACACACACACACACACACACACACACACACACACACACACACACACACACACACACACAGACTTCTGTCATTAAGGATATCTAAATTCTATACACCTCATTGTTATGCATTAACAATTTAAGTCCATACCAATAGCTCAGCACATTGTTAACATTGGATAGACACTGCCCATAGACATGAGAGAAAAGGGGGATGGGGTAAGAGATGAAGAAGAAAACAAACAAACATCTCTCCATGCTCTCTAAATCAGGTGCTAAAAGCCCATCTCATTAATTCTACCTCAGGGCCACATGTGACACAAGCAGTTAAAAAAAAACTTGTACTCCTGTACCTTCCATGAATACTCGACCAGTGGATGAAACCTTAGAATCCAAATCAAATGCAGTACATTCCAAATGTGAAGGCAGCGTTTTGTCAGATGTAGTCCATTTTAGATAATAAATCCTAGTGGAAAGAATTTGTTGATATCCAGGCAGCATATGGAGTTTCAATCTTCTCTGGTATGTCTCAAGTCACCTTCGTCATGATACTCTACAGAGAGAAATGGGAATCCCACTCTTTCCCTCGGAACAGCAGAATCCCTCCCTATCTCTCTCTCGCCCTTTCTCTCTCACTCGCATGCAAACAAACACACACACACACACACACACGCACGCACACACACGCACACACACACACACACACACACACACACACACACACACACACACACACACACAGACCCCTCCCCCTAGTCCCCTATGCCCTCCTCTGTCCTGTGCCATTTGCCAAGGAGGGAGGGAATCCACCGGGGGCTCATTCATCTTGGCCCTGCTGACCCCCTGTGGTGACAGATGCTCTTGGAGGCCTGCGGAGCTGTGGGGGGGAACAAAGAGGAAGATCCCGCATTTCCCCGCTGCCACACAGACCCGTAGCCCTGCCACGCGTGACCCCCAGCACGCCAAGACACTGACAATGTGTCAGGTGAGAATCTTCATTTTCTGGAAAGATAGCTAGGGTGGATCTTTAAATCAAACCTTTTCAAGCTCAGTTCAGACTCTTGTTGACACACACAACTTTATTTTATTGGGGGCCAATTCAAGTGACAGGAGAATCCATCCCCAGCAAAATGGGGACAAGAATGTCAAGTCAGATTGAGCATTTTGTCTTCGTAGCCTTGCCCGGGATTGGCCCCACACTGGGCTTTTACTCCCGCTATAAATACCAGGGGCTCATCTGGTCAAAATAAATAAACGGAAATGTACCACAAATCAACAGGCGCTGGCAGATGTTAGGGATTCTATGTCTTTAGAGCCTAGTAATCAGGGCTGGCACCTTATCAAGATATCGCTCAATGGAGAAGGGCTCCAGAGGGATCGCATTGTATGCAAGTGAAGTTAGGTATGTGTCACATTGCTGCTAAAACATACACGGCTACAACAGCTGAGCAAAATGTCAAACTTCCACATATGATTCTAATCAAATCATTCTATCCTTGAGTCCTTTTACAATCCAATACCAACTATTATACATTTTAAATCTTCAATATTTTTCTACTCAAGGTTGCTGAAATTCTGTAACACACTTAACTTAATCCTTTACTGTGACCTCGCGCGTGTAAAGTTACAGCAGAACGCCCTAGGACTCCTGTGTCTGTTTTCCTGCAGACTAATTGATGAAGAATTTGTCAGGTAAATAGTAGATCTGAGTAAACTCACAACTACTTGATGGCGGGGAGGATGCACTCACGAATTTACCATGACACAGCATTTTTTAGGTCTCTGTTTAATACCAATATTTCCCTTCAGATTAATTGATCAGATGAATGAAGAGTTACATTTGCTTTTATAGAGATAAGATAAAGTAAAATGTGAATGTATTACTGTCTAGAAATTGGGTTTTTGTATGAAGTTCATCAGAAAATACCTACTTAAAACACAAAATAATAATACCAATTCATGATTACACTAAAACCCTGATTACATTTCTGTTGTCATACATTCTCACATCATCAACATCTCTCTTTGCTGGTCCAGGTTCCTTGCTTCGCTGAGCCGTGTGACTGCTGTTCCAGTTCATTACCACAGACACAGTCAACAGTTGTTTTAATCAAGTCGTGTGCAGCTCTTCGCACCTCCTCTCCAATGGTTATATTAGGGGCACAGTGAGCGCGATGCCTGCTGTAAACCACCACGCCAGCCAATCAGGGCCTCCATTAGTCCTTACGGGGCTTTCACGCACTCTTTTCTCTCAATCAGCCACATTTGTCTAAACATTGGGCTTGAGTTTGACTGTGAAATTTGTCTGGCTATTGCTGATTAAGACCACACGTGAACATATCTGTGAGTCTCAAGCAGTGCCTCGGATTATACTTGACATTATTAAGTGATGGAGATATTGAAAATTAACTTTATCAGGTGGAACAAAAGTGAAATCTCAACAATGATCCATCTGATACCAGCGTCGCCACAAGTTCGACTGGGGGAAAAGAGCTGTCAGTGTGATTTATGTCAAAGCCCCTGACTTTGACGTGGCCTGTCTTAAATAGCCCAGTTAGAATGGAGATAATGAGTAAACCCGGCATTTTCTTTGACCTCAAAAGACACTGTGCAAAAAAACAAAAGAGTGTGGATTGAATGGCTGCCCGCCCACCAAACCCATCCTTCACCACTGCATTGAGCTCCTGCTAAAGTCCCTGACAAAGGGGAAGTGCCATCGCCACCTGAGGAAAGAAGAGTCCCATGATCAGCTGTGGGGGGTTCTGGGAGATCTTGGGCTTGATGCTCTTAAATGTGGAGGGGGTAGGGGAGAGGACTTCTTCCTCTCTTAGGATTCCCAGAGGAGTGCCACAGCTTTGTGTTAGCTGACTCAGCATACCTGACTAACTTTGCACATTAGGATAATTGATTACATAACATGGCAGGTTGAGGATCTGATACTTCAGGAGAAATGGGAAGCCCTCTGAGGATGAGGTTCAACTGACAAATCAAGAAATGATAGACGAGTATCAGGTGGGGAGGAAGTACAGCAACCAAGGTGCAAGTTAGCACGTCTGACTCTTATAATAAGAAAACAATCCTGCTGCTCAAATGTAAAAAAAAACTCAACGAGACAGCAAAACTGCCATCATGTGAAAATTCCCGCAACAGAATTCCCTATTCTACCTGTCTACGTGTTCTACCTGACGCGAAAGGTGTGAGGACTCGCACAGTTGTTTACTATCCGGGTGGCAGTCCACAGCACTAATTTCCTTATAAAAGCCCCGCACCCTTCTTCCAAAACCCCTCCTCCCGCTCCCCGGGACTACCTGCTGGGCCCTGAAGTGCAAATCGGTGCTAGTGAGGATAGCAGATGAGCTAAGGTCATTCATGGTTTTCCAGTAGGCCACACAAACAAAGGCAAACATTCCAGTTGAATGCCATTGCTGAAGTCAGGCAGCAACAGAGAGAAAGAGTAGGGCTCAGTGGAAATAATAGCCTGAGGTGGGGGGGGGGGTGTGCGTGTGTGTGTGTGTGCATGTGTGTGTGTGTGTGTGTGTGTGTGTGTGTGTTCTAGGGGATTATCTGTGGAACTATAAAGTGGGGTGAACCAGGGTTTAAGGCCTGGTGTGACCAGAGGGAACGGGGGCAGGGTACAGGGCCTGAGGAGGGGCGGACAAAAGGAGCATTTGGGCAGATGAAGAAGTCATCATCATTAAGCCACTGGAAGTTTACTGTCCAGTTATAAAACTCATTTCAAAATTAGGAGCAAAGGGGGTGTGTGTGAAAGGCCAGCGGGGCTGTGAAGGCCTCGCGAGGGGCTGGAGGGTGGTGTAGTGACTCGCTGAGGAACTGTAGCACTAATTCATTAGGGGACAAGCGGGCTTTGTGTTAACACTAGGTTGATTGGAGTGGTGACCTTGCCACACACTCTGGCCCAGCGGAGGAGTTTAAGGGCAAGGCATTTAACCTTAAACTAAATCTGAGACACAAACAACGGCCATCATTTAATGGCCCACCAAACAGATAACTGATGCAGCACAAATGGAAAACAAGAATTGTTAAAAGTACCCGAATCATAGCATAACACTTTAGACTGGTTTACAATAAATAAATAAAAATTGTATAAATTATAACTAATTTTCCAGCATTATTATTATTATCATCTAATTATATGTACGTTTTTATTCATGGAGTTTCAATGCATATAGATAAGAAATATATAGTTTAAATACAGTAAAGTATTGATTTGATTTAAAGTTTTGGATGGTTGAATCATGAAGACAAACAGATAAACCTAAAACTTATTTTTATACTCAAAAACAGGGCTGCAACTGATGATGATTTTCATTATTTCTTGACAAATTAATTCATTGTTGTGTCTATAGTAGTGCCGATTATATCTGCTTTGTATGTCTAACCAACTGGCTTAAACCCAATTCAGTTTACTAACATAATATGACACAGAAAAGCAGCAAATCTTCACGTTTGAGAAGCTGGAACTGGAGAATGTTTGGCATTTTGCTTAAATGATTAATCAGTAATTGTTTCAGCTGAACTCATAATAATGTTTTTCATCCTTCTTCATCTTGTCCATAAATAACAAACCTCATATTTCCACCTTTTACACACTTTACAGAATGTAAAGAAAAGTGTAAATTTCACCATGACTTGCCAAAAATGTCAGCTCTTTGATAGTGTGACCAGTAAGCAGAGAGGTCAGTTCTCATGGCCGTTATCCCCGACAGAAGAAGTGAATGAAAGTGAAGGACGATGGACAGTTTACAACGCTGTTCATGACTGTGTAATAAAATGGAAGGCCTGTCAGTGAACCCAATCTGCATTTTACAATGCTGCCGGGTTGAACGTCAGTTCACCTAAGTCGGGACAACAGGGAGAGACACAGGACCCTAATGCATTTATTGACTTATTCAGCCAGGCCATATTGAATAAGACAACAATGAGTTCTATTTCATACTGTAAAGCTGTCACCGGCAGTGGTCAAACACCGGTCAATGGTAAAGGGCAAGAGGGGGGAAGGAGAAAACAAACTTAAAAACATGAGCAGTTGCTAGATTTTAACTGTCCAAAATGCATTCTCTAAAATGTCCAATGTTATTCTTAGACTGGGAACATAATCCCCTAACCTCGTATGACTTTAAAAACAAAAGAACAATGTAAAACTAAGCTTATCATACATGCATTCACTTATTCACCAGTTCTTTAATTATAGCCTGATCCTCCACAATCGCTGCAGCTTCTTCTAACATCTGGTCCACACCTAATGACTCATCCCAGAGTAGATCTTTGATGATGGTTGACCAGGCCTTGTCCTGGTCATAAACGGTTGTTTAGACAGCCCTGTTTGTTATGTGGCGTAAAAGGAGAGCCATGGATCACGTTGAGAGGGCCAACACTATCAAAACACTGGCTCTTATCAGATGACAGAACTAGCAAAAGGGGTCAGGTTTTGTTTCCAGGGGCTGGCTTGAGTTGCATTCAATCCTGCCTTCCACATCACATGTCAGTCAGAGTGAGGTGATGAGGACGTGATAATAACGGGGGATTTAAGGGATGATCACTGCGTTAGATAACTTTTCAAAAACTGAATCCATTAAAAACGTTTTGTATTGTTTTACCTCAGTTTTGGTACCTAATACCAAAACATTTGTTCCACTCAACCACATTTTACGATCTTCAATTTAAGTTTCTTGGGAAAGAACGAGGTCATTTAGTACATATTGCAGGAAAAATTTGAATTTCAGTTATTGTTGTAAACTTTATTCATTATTATTATTATTATGCATGGTTGCCTGTAGACAAAACAGTTATAAGAGACATTAAATAAAATCTTTATTAAAATGATTATTTAAATGAGTAAATATGTTATTTACTATTTATATTATTAACTGAATAAGATGATGTATATGACAGATTTCAGTACTTCAGTATCTTTAGAACCCTTTTTCATACTAAACGCTAAAAACTAATTTCAATTTGTTGAAATCTTTCTGTACGAGAACTGAGACTAACTAATCAAAAGAAAAATGATTGGCAACAATGCTTCAAATATAAGACATTGCTGCTTTTCTTTGTCTTTTGTGATACTTTAGGAAACTAAGATGGATATTTGTCTCTATCATCTGACATTTTACAGATGATTAGGATTAATTAAGAAATCATTTGAAAATGAATCGATAATGAAAATAGAAATGAGTTGCGGCCCTACTCTACTGTTAAAGACACGTACTAGATAAATATGTCAATCGTCTGTGTGTAAGGATCTTCACTAAACATATTTTACACTTTAAACCCACCCCCCTTCCTAATAAAGGAATATACATTAAAGGCACAGATACAAAAGACAGGCGGTCCACTCAAAGTTCTTCCCGGAAAAGTTCACACAACTGACACACTGACTCAATTTAGCCACGCAGGAGCACTGAGCACTCATGGAGGGGACACAAGAAAGAGGTCTGTTGTGTTCATCAGGCGTCCAGAGAGAGACCCACCTTTCACAATAGGACCTCTCCTTTCTTTTCCTTCCTGAAAAAAAGTCTCTGCCACCTTGAATCCATTTGAGTGACACTGCGACAAAGAAGCTTCTCAATGTCCCGACGAAAGAGTCTCCTCCCCTTTCCCTCTAAACTTCCTTACCGGCGATCAGCTGTATCAATCATGTCCCTCTTCCTGACCCCAGGCAGCATTGCTGAATCAGCGGCACCCCACCCCCGTTACCCCCCTCCCTCTCTTGCCACATGCCCTCAATAACCCCCCACTCTCCCGATTAATAAGCACCAGGTTGCCCTCGGTGACAGAACCCACACTTAAATCCCATCCGTCCTCCTTACAGCAGCAAGAGCCACGGCATCAGCAGGACTCTTTTTTGTTTTAACGGGACAATGGAAGCTGAGCCATCCTTTGTTGAGGGCTTGACCCCACACACAAACCTTGCTGATGAGAAAAAAGTGACAGTAAACCTATTCAGGCCTGGTGCACTTCATCCTGCACTGATCCCTCTGAGAGATGAGATAATTTACCAACTGGCAGATGTGAAAGTTAAGACAGCGCTCCTTGGACAGGTGTACCAGGCACAATTAACAGTTAAAGCTGCACTCAGGTGCAAAGTGATAGAAATTCTTAAAATAAAAATAAGAGAAAAATGTTATGACTTCAACTGTGTTCAGCCATGTTACCTTAAAAACAGCCAGGAGGCTGAAGTTAATAGATGAGTGGGCCATTTGAAAAGTGTTTCAAAATGTTCCTACTTATCAGTCTTGCACCAAAACATGGACATTTGTTGTTTAAAAGTAATATTTATTATACTTAAGCGCAGAGCAAGTTCTTCCAAACAAGATATTTTTCTAAACCTAATGTCATGATACTTGCATTCCCCAATTACTCTGGGCTGAGAGTAATAAACGGGCTTCTGTTTCTCTTTGAATAATCTTCTTTAATCAACGCTAGCCCAGTAAACACACCCAACTTCACTCTCTCAGCTTACAATCAGACTCCCACTGTTGTAACGCTGCAAGTGCTGATGAAATTATAACTGTAATAATAGTCTAAGTGAATTCTGCAACGGTACGTCCACAGTCTATGATGCTGCAACATTGATTAATACGATAAATTTAAAGAGAATAGATAGAAATGTGCTTATTTACTTTACTGCAGAGGCATAGACAACAAGATCAATACCACTCTCATATCTGTCCACTCATAAGGCTACAGCTAGCACCCGATTAGCTTAGCTTAGCATAGCAAAAAGACTTGAAACATGCTGTTTCCCCCTACGGTGACTAAGGTTGCATTTTGTATTGTTAAGTCCACAGAAAGGGGACAAAAACAGCTTACACACAGCACAAACGGATTACTAACATACTAACAGCGTAGCCTGCTGCTCTTATCAGAGGAGACAAAGACGTCAGCGTTGCTGAAAAAGAGAGGATTGCTCTCAGTGAAATATATAAAAGTTGAAAACTCATTTACTGTATGGGATTTGTATTTGTTATGTTTCCCGTCTCATTTGCTCAAGGGTTTCCTGTATTTTGGCATGTGTCCGTGCAATGTTTTCAAGTGACAATGGATCATTTTTGCTTAAATGTATCATTATGAAGTAAATGTGGATTGCACAGTGTAGAATAATGACACCATCAGCGTTAAGATTGATTCCCTTTAAGCCTTGCTTTACAAATTATTTCTGTGTGCCACCGTGTTGCGATCTCCCTTTCACAATAAAAGCCTGAGACATACTGTATGCACTGCACCGCTGCCTACCAGAGAGCATTTCGCTAAGAGGCAACTCAACAAAATAGCTCACAGCAGCTATCCCCAGGTAGCGGAACAACCAAATAACGTTAAATGTGGACCCGGCATTATAGGCCCCAATGACAGATGAGGCAAAGAAGGCTAACCTGCCTACTTATTAATACTTGTTTTACTCTACCTTTATAGCTGAGTCAATATGTTGTTTATGTTTTTTGTCTCAAAACTTGCGTGTGAGTCAAAATTCCTGTAAATGGCTAACCTTATATTAAGTGAAGTTTCACTAAATGAGTTTGATGAAAAAACGCTAATCAGTGTTTTAATGTTCTTGATTTGACCAGCAAGTCAATACATAGATCAACAGAGAAGATCAATAAAACATTCTTAATTAAAAAGATATTTTCAATATGCTGCTTGTCTGTTTTTGTCAAGTTGGGCTTGAGTTGCAGAAGTTCATACAGAGAGCATGACGAGAGAGAGAGAGAGAGAGAGAGAGAGAGAGAGAGAGAGAGAGAGAGAGAGAGAGAGAGAGAGAGAGAGAGTGACTTCCTCTGTTACAGAGGAACGTTGAGTCCTCGCAGCAGAGGGTTGGGTCTTGGTCACCGTAGCCTTGGACAATCTGTGACAGCCTATGGAAGAGCCTTCTGCTACAGACAGCTCTCTCCCCCACACACCCTGGCAGAACACACGCTGACCTTGTGTTTCAATATGAAGAGGGAGGGAGAGTGAGAGAGAGTAAATGTCCTGTTTGTGGGATGGTTTGTGTGTGTGTGTGTGTGTGTGTGTGTGTGTGTGTGGGCAGGGATATTTTAGGACACTATACAGTATGTTGGCATGGCAATGATGCTGCTGCTGTGTTGTGGTAATGTGGGAAATCTGGCAACACGTCTGAGTGTTTCCAGCTGTTGTCAGCACACGTCCTGTCTCTTCATAACATCAATACCGAGATAAAAAACAGTGCAGGATGTTTCATAGTGTTGTAACTTGTGTAAGACTGCCAATTAACCAGGTGTATCAGATAGAACTGCAATAAAATCTTACATTCATTACAATGAATCACCTTGAACCTAGACATGAGTGCAAACTAATTTATGTGACAAGTCTAAAATTTAACAAGGCTTACATTAGGATTTTGCTCATAAAACAGTTTAAAACTAGTGAAAAGGAGCCGGAAAAAAGGCAAGGGTATTACACCTTATATAGGGTAAACATTTATATTTTCTTTTTTACTAATACCATACACATTTTCTCCGGTCTCCTATCTCAGTATACCAGAAGACGCCACAATGAAGGTAAAATAATAAATGCAAAGGATGGTCACCGATGTGTCCCTGTTAATCAAAAGATAGAAACCCAACACTGTCGTGAGTTATTAATGTCATATATCTTTGCAAAAGGCCAACACAATGAAATCAAACCTAAAAAATATTAACCTTCCATCAAACTATTGCACTTTGATCCCGTCTGTGGCACAGCACACACTGTACTCTTTAAAAAAGAGCATGTAAGCTGCGATCAGTCATTTCTGGCTGCAGGTACTGTTCCGATGGGGTTGGCAGGGCACAGGAGGGGGGGGGGATAGAGGAGTACACCCTGTGAGAACACACTGTTCCATAACAGTACTGTGTGAGAAAGGGATTCTCAGATGGATGCTTTCCAGGTTTCCATGGCATATATTATTACAAAGAGCTCTTCACGGAGCCGCATGCACACTTTGCTTTTCACGAGCTTACATTGATGTAATGGAGCCCACCAAAATTCAAGAGATCGATCGAAAAAAAAAAAAGAGGAGGAGGAGGAGGAGGAGGAGGAACACTGTCGACATGAGATAAGCACTTCACACCACAATCCTGCTGTGATGAGATGCAAGATGTGAGGACTCAGGTGTCGGGTTATTAACCTCATTTGTTTATTACGGCTGCAAATGAAAGCGTTCAACTCGAGGAACAAAAGACTGAAATTCCTCCTTCACCTTGACATGCCATCACACACACAAAAGGCACTCGGGGTTAATTGCAACCCCTTTGACTTTTCTCCGGACACGCTTCCCGACGGAGGCTTTGGGGGGGTGGGGGGTGGGTCCAGATAAGTTCCATCCATATCAGACAGGGAGATATCTCAACGTTGATGCTCTTTTGGAGCTTACAGCTATTTTAGCTTTGTACTTGGATGGCCTTACAAAATACTTTGGAACAGTGCCATGAACAAAGTTTTATGAATAGGATTAAGCATTGTTAATGTTAAAGAGAAAGAGGGGCTCGCCTGTAAACAAATCATTGAGTCATTTGTTTAGTCAGCGGTGACAGATAAGAGCCTGCCAAGAATCTGAGATAACTAACAGGACAACAGGAAGTGCCATCTACCGGGGTTGTGTCCCACTCATGCATAAATGCACACACACACACACACACACACACACACACACACACACACACACACACACACACACACACAGAGACCAAGCCTGCCTTGCAACAAAGAGCAGGATGTTCAGGTCAGTTTTTTGGCTCTACTCCTACGTATTGCATGTCTTACCCTCCTGACGCTAAGTTCCTTTCTAAATCACTAAAAGCCACATTCTAAGGCTCTGAGAAAGAATGGCATTATTCTTTTTTTTTTTTAGCTTAGAGGAATTTCATCCTCACAACCTTTCACTTGAGTAGGCCATAAACACACAGGCGTGAAGTTGACTCACACCCAACAGCACAAATTCATGGTCAGACATGTAGGGACGAGATGTTTGTTCTAGGGTTAAGCTACATTTAATGAATCTTCAGATAGTGCCTCAGCCGAGCTATCAAGTTGATGAGTATTGGTTAAACACGTGTACGTCTGAGCTTCTTTAACAAGAGCAAGGAGCAAGGAGACTTTAGGTTACAATGTGTAGAAGCTCTTTAAAAATAGTTTTAATTAACTAAATTCAATGACATGTTTAGAATGTACTTTTTCACTATGCTATTGTTGATGGAAATATACAGTACAAGTGTATCGCACAAATGCAATTCTTTATCCACAAAACATAAACTGGTTCCCAGTTCAATACTACATACTAATTAGTATGCACTGCAACCTTTGTTTTCCAAGCTGTGGGTAGCTGCTCCGTTTGCTTTGTGCACTGGATTGTGAAACATTAGAGCTGCAACTAATGTATTTTATTTGTTTCTTAAATGAATCATTTAGTATATAAAATATTAGAAATAGTTTTGCAAAAAACTTAAATGATAAATTAATTATTTAAATTGTTGGTGATTATTTGTTGTCGATTGAGTTGTTTCAGCTCTAAACAATAATCCATTAAAAATAAATCAAGTGAATTTAGTCTCCATATTTCTCGTGTCCCTTTTCCAGTGTGAAGGCAGTATAACTTAATATGCAGTATGGCATTTGTACACATCTACACAGCTAGTTTTAAAACATTAAAACAAGAATACATTAAATATAAGAAAAAGAAAAATTCTGGAAAATGTAATTAAATAGAATTTAGTTTTAAATAAAATAAAATAAAACAATTGTTCTGCTTCCTGCAGGTGAAACTAAGATATAATAGCTGATGTTGGAGGGCTTTGAGGAGGATGCCCCCCTCCCACCAGAGGGATCAATGCACATAAATGGAAGAGGTCACAGACCTTTGACATCTCCTTTCAGCCGGGGGAGGGGCACGGGCCTTTGTGAGATTGGCTTTAATGATCCAATTGTTGACTGTGTCATGCACTTTCTTAAAGTACATACTTTGTGTCACATTGTCTTCAACCCTGGGCACACTCCACCCTTACTGTGTGCCCGTTTACTAAACCGTCAAGTGTGAGGTTTAAATTAAGAAAAAAAAGTTGCTCTGTATCTCACTTGCGGTCTGCATCCAGCTGCCTTTCTTCGCTCTTCATCACCCCCCACATTTGTTTTAACCTCTTCTCCCCATCTCTTCCCCTCCTCAGCCTCCCCTCGCTCCTCTGCAGACCTTATCTGTGCGTTCCCTCCCTTCCTCTTTCATGCTGCATTTTTTGGAGAGAGATGTGATCACTTAAAAAGACCAAGGCAGAAGAAGATGGCCACTTTCTAAGAAGCTTTAAAGCATTTGTTGCTCCATGGAAACCACATGGACAGGATAGCAAGAAGCAAAACATAAATGTGATATTCTGACTTCGGTTGAACGAGTGGTTCAAGAAACACAAACTGTTCCAATTACTTGTTATTGAGTAATAGCACTTCCCCCACAAACACATTAAACCCTGACACCACCATAGTGGAATATTTCTATATTCTATATCTCTGTTTTACATGAACTCAAACATTAACAGTGAAGACAGAGTGCCTGGCATTCCTGACCCTCACTAAAACAAAAGGACAGGTTAAAAGTTTACTAGCTAGCATCCATTTGGCTCTCTGCAGATGAGCATGGAGAAGCTCTACTACTTCTGATGTTTCTTAATCAGATATCGGATGAACTGTTGTTCATCCGATATCTGATTATCAATGATCTCGCTGTGGCCGTTAGCTAATTCTATCTATTCTATTCATATTCTAAACAGGCTGCATAACTTAACCAAATGATTCTGACTTACACTGACACTTACTACTATAGCCTCACAGGATGTCTTGCTAAGAAACATAAGATTTCTTGCTAGGTGGTGAAATGAATTCAAAACTTGTAAGTAAATGTATTTATATTTGGCATAAACAAATGATTTAATGTGTTTAATTTAATTTGTGTACATTTACAGTACGTAAGAACAGGTGTGAAAACTGATATTCAATTTTGAGGTACTTATACTTCACTCGAGTATATTCATTTCATGCAACGTTATACTTTTCATTGAGAAATAAGTTATTTTTTACTCCACTATGCAGCTTAATATTTTACACACCAAATATAGGCTGTATAAAACATGATGCATGCTTACAGATTATACACAACACCATATAAAAGCAGTTAGAACAGCTCCAACATTACAATGCTGCTGCTTGGACACTAATACAACTGTAATAATAATAGAAAATAATATGATATTTAATAATATAACACTCACAGTGGCCAATTGTTATGTAACAAATACTTTCACTTTGATATTTTAAGTAATATTCACTGATAACACTTTTACTTAATTAGTACATTTATTGGTAATGGAGCATGTTTACACTGTTGTATTGTTACTCTAAGAATAGCTCCTCCATTATTATTATTATTATTATTATTATAGTATTTGATGATCTATGTTCAGATCATAGAGTATTTAATGACACAGGGAAGGGGACAAGGGACATTTAGATTTTTGTCCTGGCCTCTGTAGTTTTGATGAATGACGGGTATTTAGTGGACCACCTGTTTTCTGGGTCCTGTCGCATCACGCACACAAAAATGTGAAACAATAGCTCTGATCTCTCTAGTTGTGATTTAGTCCCTTGTACCATCTGTACTCAGGATAAGAGAAGCTCACGATCACTCAGAAGTACCTCTGAAAGGATCAAGAGAAGCATCTGCCTGCATCGCTGACGAGTCCCAGTGGTAATGTCGTGTTCTGAATTGGTATGGCGAATGATCCGTGAGGGTGTTTCGCGTGAAAGATTTTTGCCTCATTGATAAATATTTAAAATGATAAGTCTCTGGAGCTGGATTGAAGCCACGGCAGAAACTGAAACCTCTTTGTTAACTGACTGGATTGGAAATCAATTGTTATGTTTATCTGCGAACACAAATAACTGGCTTGTCATAACAGAGAGCGATATTAAGAGAACACATGAATGAAAAATGTTGGGTTCCAAATGAACATTGTATCTTCTTTTTTTATCCCTAAAGAAATAAACAGAAATGCTGAGGGCCAACTGAGCATGAACGGCAAAAGAGTAGTCCTGATGTGCTCAAAATGATAGTGAGAGAATAATGAGGGGAAATAAATCAATCTGTTACCCTGGTGACAATTGCCTAATGTACAAATGGATGCAAAATAGTCGTCTATGCACAGCTTGGTCGATGCCACACAGGTCTTTGCAAAATAAAACAACCTTGAATATGACTTACAAAGATAAAGAGGGAACTATTAACATGACAAGTTAAAAGATTGACCAAACAGCATGCTAAACAAGATGAGTTATTGTTTTAAAGAGGGCATCTTTTGAGTGTGAACGGAGATCTCTTAATTCATAGTAAGGTATATCTCCTTTTGGTTGATTTTAATAAAAGTGTACTTTTTTTCTAAACAAGGACAGAACCTGCATGTGTTTATTTCTCATCAATGGTTGAAGTTTGACATTTTCGATTTCATGAGTTTACGACAAACCTCCTGTGAGAGAGGAAATAATGAGTTTCAGACCAATTTCAGGAATACATTTCTGTTCAAAACTATATTCAACTCAGTTGCTATATTCCCAGAGGCAATTTATTACTCATGTTTCACAATTACACAAATAAAACTGCCAAACCTCAACAACTCAAGGCCTTAACAAAGCAACATAGGAAGGAGATGTCTCCTTCAAGGCAAAAGAGAGAAACCTGTCCGAGCGCAGGAGTGGTGTCACAGGGGCCTTACTTATCTCGTCCCAGATTAACTCCCAATTGTTCCCCGGGAACAAAGGCAGCCAGGGAGGAAACCAGCCCCCCAAGGACCAGATGGTCAGCTTTCAGAGCCCCCTGACCCCTCCAGCCCTTGCCCTCGCTGCGCGTGCTCTAGGCGAGACGGCCACCCAGTGTATTCTCAATCCACACTCCTCGTACAGGGCATGTACTCAGATGACACTATACTGTCAGTCTGACATAAATTATGTTTCTTTTTAGTAGTTTTTCAGAGAATGCATAGTTGCATAAATGTCACAAATCTGCAGATAATCCAACAAACAGGCTTTTGGATACAAATATTTGAGAAAAAATGGGAATTTCTGCACTCAAAGTAGAAATTGTTAAATATTAAAAATGCTGCATGAAAAGAAAGTGTTCAGTATTTGACATTACAGTTGCTGTAGCTCGGTGCATCTGGTCCAATAAACTACTCTGCTGTAGTTTGCAGGATCTTGTAATGTGCATGATTTGATTGTGAAAGTAAAGAAGGGGGGAGTGGGGACAGGAAGAATGCAACCTTTGGGACATGAAACATGAGGAATGGCAAATTAGATGTAGTCAAGACAGACTGGTTTTTCTGTAATTACAATGACAAACCACCAACAACATCATCTCCTGGTCCTGGTCCTGTTACAACACCGAGCCTTAGGCAACTGTAGCAGTATTCAACTGACAAACGCATTTGTGGTCTGGCTCCAGATATATATATATATATATATATATATATATATATATATATATATATATATATATATATAGACGTTGAATCAGCAGTGACATTTTCAAAAAAGACACAGGATAATACAATCTGCATTTTAAGGCAGCAACAACTCTTTAAATACCCATTAGACACATTTTTTGACTGCTGATCTAAAATAATGTTTCACTGGACTTATTTTCAGCTACATTTTTAACAAAGGTTAAAGTTCCACGCTAATATTAAATTGCAAGATAATACTAAATAGGCTATAAGATGTAGACTGAACACATTTGGTTCCGAGCACCACTGGCAGACAAGACATTAGGCAATGCTTGTTCATTTGTGCAAATATATAATGGCGATCAACGGGTTCAACAGGTTAGAAAAAGAAGAGAAATGAAAAGGCTTACTGACCGACGTCGCTTATGATGCGATTATACCTAATTGCCTATAAAACGTCCTGCAGTTTCGTAAGTAGTAGGTGTCATACCACGTTAAATTCACTGATGACACCAACTTCACGCATCTGTTTCAGCACCGGGTACGGATCCGACAACCAGGCTGCATCGCGACCATCCTCCAGAGAGCGTCACCAGCCTGACCCTTTTTTTTTTTTTTATGATCACTAGCATGCTTTCTTATGACATGTGCTTTTTAAGCAAGTGCAAGGATTCAGAAAAAGCATCAGCGTGTGCACGCCTACCTTTATCCACAGGGAGACTCTGCGTTACACGGCCATCTCTACGTAGAATAGGATCTGTGGGTTAAATGTGCGTCCCTGGCTTCTTGAACACCGCCGCCACCGCCGCCACACTGCTTCTGGTGCTCTGGTCTCTCTGCTGCCACAGCTGATCTGCGCACAGAGAGGGAGCAGCCAAGTGACGTCAGGAAATGACTGTACGTAGCGTTTGTTTCAGTTCAGCGGAGGAGAAGTTTAGTTCAGCTTGTTGCTCAGAAGGGAGGATGAAAACACAAAGTCGGACACAAAACTAACCAATTACAATTAAGTTTAAACGTGCAGGAAGAGGGACGTTTTACTATACCATACATACATGCATAGTAGCTTCAAGCTATATATTAAAATATAGTATTAGCATATCTATAAGATATATTGTATTGTTAAGTTGCATACATATCAGTTCATATACATAGCATATATGTAGTGTCTATGGACACAACTCATAAAGTAACCTATGTACAGTATTTCTCACACATTTGGCCCCTGAGGTTAAAACATCTCGCTCTGCTGGCAGAACTGATCCATTGCAAAGGGTTCGTATTGCGTAGATCTTTAGATAAAAAAGTGACATTTTCCAAGGAGCACATAACAAAAGATTCAGTAAGCACTTTATTTCAGTGCCACAACTGTAAAATAAAATCAAGTTTCTGAACACAAGGGAGTACACACCATTAAAGTTGTACAACACCTCCCTCTGTTGGGTGACAAGCAGAATAAACACAGACTCGGGGAGGTTTACTGCTACGTAAAAAGAAAGAAAAGAGAAAGGGAATTTCTCTTTTAAAGTAAATTAAAGGAGCGTATGCATGACATTTGATTGGGTCTTTGGTGTGAACTCACACAAGTGAAAGTCCTTACAGTTATTGATTTTATCATTAAAAGATTACATTAAAAGTAGGTACACAACAGTTATCATGTAACAAACACAACACAAAACTGCAGTTTTCGCAACAAAACAAAAAGATAGATTACTTAAACTTAATTTTCTTCCACCAAATTGAGAAAGGAAAACGACAATATTAGACAGTAAATATCTGAGGAATAACTTTTAAATCACTGCACTTATAGAATATGGTGAGTGACCCTGATTGATTCCTATTGACCTTGAATTGATGGACATCACTGGGGCTCAAGTGAGTTATGGTGACCTTATTGGAGCTGGAATTCCAAAACCGAATACATGTTGTTACTAACAATCCTAATATCCGAAAGAAGGTATGGCTCTTCTGGTTTTGGCAATTTATCTATGGCTCATAACTGAACCATGAGCATAGATACTTCACATGAATAATTATCATTACCTAATAGAATGCAATTTCATTATGATGCAGAAACAAGAGCATCTGCAGCCCAAGTGGACACTTTACATTACTGAATATAATTGAATAGAACATAATATGCCATATAAATAGGACCCAGAACCAAGGGTATCTGATACTTAACATCACTGAATATAATATAATATAATATATGATTATGGAGATATTGTGATAATGTGTTAGGCCCACACCTACTACAGCAACATCCAGTTTGTCCTCTATCATGGGTGATTTTGAGTATAAAAACTTAATTAACAATAAAGTAAAAGAAGTATCCTTCAAGATTGTATATTAAATTGACCCTATTAAATAAGTGTTACGAGGATTTAAGCTAAATACATGTGCTTTTTGTAATTCAGGTAGAGAAACAATATTTAATTTGTTCTTTCACCTTTAAAAGTTAAGTGTAATGTCATTCAAATGTAACTTTCTAAAAAGTAAAATAGTTTCTAACGTAAAGATTAATCAATTTGATTCAACTCTGAAATGACTTAAAATGAATGGATGATTCCTCTGGCTTGTACAAAGTTTATTTTTTAAGATTAATGTAAAAAAAAAAAGGAAAGTAAAATAAATATATATATACTATATGTATGTGTGGATGGATACGTGAACTTTAGGAAACCTTAATAATAAATATTAATAATATTTTGTTTTTACTTTTTCTTCTGATGGTAGCATTTCAATGAGACGCTCACGTTCACATTGTAACATTTGTGAACAGCAACATGTTGCTATGTTGTTCAATCTGTGAACTCTTTGAATGCGCCTCGGCAGGGCGCATGCGCAGTACTTGACATTTTGAAGTTGCTTCTCCGGGGTGTTTGAACAGGAAGGCGCAAGGCGGACATGTTGGTCAGGCTGTGGGAGAAAATCGGGCATCGTCTGCTGTCTTTTTTCCGAAAACTAACACATATCTAAACCCGATTTATATGTCTTCGATCTGAGAGATATAGCGGTGTGGACGGGAAACAGTCGACAGTCAATGACAATACACGGGATGCAGCGGAAAGACAGCCGTTGAACGTTGTAACGACTCCGTGTTTAAACTGATCGAAATTTGGAAGAAGCAGAAGTTTTTTTTCCCACCACTTCTACTTTTGAGCTGTCAGAATATATTGTCGTTTTCTGCAAGGACCTGGCAAAGATATGGAAACGGACTTGGACTAACCTTCTCACAAACTGTACTTTTCAAATAGACATTACATTGAACTTTTAATTGCCTTTTGTGTGGATGCACCAACATTTTAAGCCCTTATCCTCAGTGGCATCCTGCGGAGGCTGACTAATCTGTCGCCGCATTTATCTTTTGCAACTGAAGTTGTTTGCCACTCATACTGGGAAAACATCTTTCGACTCTGAAAATGTGGCTTTTGTACATTCAACGCAATCTTAAACGTTTCATCGTCTGTGAAAGCTCGAGGAGAACGATGTATTTTCTTTGAAGAGCGGTGTAAAGTTCTCACGAAGAAAGGAACATTTGGCTAGCTAGCTACCGCTGGCTGCTGCTAAAGCTAGCTAGCCAGCCTTCTGCCTCGCCAGTGAGCTGTTTTTGTTCACCACCCAACATCGGGGCTGAGTTTAACAGCAAAAATGTCTGCTGGGGAAAGCATGGCGGCTCGATTTGAAAAAATCGATGCCATGTTGAAGGACCCAAAGTCAGAAATAAACACGGATTGTCTTCTGGTAAGTTTGTAGCTTACTAGCTGCCTGGCTAGGCAGCTAGCGAGTTAACCATTCGGGGTCAGTCTACTCCTTGGAGCAGAAATTCTTTCCGAGACCAACAAGTCTTCTCAATTGTCACTGAAGGAATGTGCTGATATTGCTGCTGACAGTCCAGTTTGTCTCACACACGTAATCACGATCAGACACCTGTGTGTGTTTGAGTGTGTTTGTGTATGTGTGTGTGTGTGTGTGTGTGTGTGATTGTGTATATATATTACGGATTTGCGTAAAGAAAACAACCATCAGCTTGAAACTCTTGATATCCTAAAGTCATAAACTCTACCAAAAACAATGAACCGGTAACTGCTTGGAGTTGGATTGATGTTAAACGGCGATTTACTGTCAGTACTTGATAAGTAACTTATCAAAAATCAGTAGTATCTGAACTAAACTGACATATGGCAACCGTGTTTCTGTTCTCAACAATACAGAAACACTTAAGAGTACTTTGGCTAGGCCTGTTAAAACAAGTCATGATATTAAATCTGATCAACTGTATTGGTTTCCTTGTCACCCACCACAACTCGTTAGGCTCTGTCATGTCACCAGTGTGCTTTTTTTGATCACAAGGAAGTGGGTAAGGTGTGCTGTTTTGTCTTGATTTCTTATCTAAGCCCCATTTGAAGTGATAGAGCTGCCTGCAAGCCTGTTGTAACCTGCAGACCTCCAGCTGCATCAGTACACCTGCTGGCTGGCTGGCTGGCTGGCTGGAGGTCGTGCTGGCTGCTTCCTGTCTATGGGTGACAACTCGTGTAGTGACTTCTGTCTGAGAAAAGAAGGCGGCTGCTGCCACGTGCTAAACCCCAAAGCAACACCTTCATAGGTTTTTATTACATGCGGCAATCCCAGATACTGACTCACCAAGGAGTGGATGCCAAGGGGGATGCCAAGGGGGATGTTGTGTGAGGTGTTTGTTGATATCACGATCTTTTCAGCTTGGGTGACAGTGGCACTGAGTGTTTTCACAAGGCTTTGGCTCTCAGTGACTAATGGGAGGAGTTGCACTCATGTTTAGTGTGATGAAACATTTATTATGATTTGCCTTGGAACCTATGTTATGAATGAGCAAGTCTGCATATAGAGTAGTTTCATTGTAACCCATTCAGGTGTTGTTCACATAAGGTCATAGTCTGTGATTAATGATTCCTGTATCTTGATTGTATGATATGAAATATATTAGCATGCAGACTGACTTAGCAAGCAAATGAGCATTGGGGAAGCAGTCTGTATTGGGAAGGGGGCTTGTCCTAAAATTCCACCCACATGCCCGACTTGAAGTGTTTTGTGTATAGGCCGCTGTAGATAGCTGTCTTTTGAAAAGAAAACTTGCTTAGTCTCCGTGACCTCCCATCCTGTTGCAGAAAGAGGCAATTAAACTCACCTAAAAGTGCACACGCTCTGCATTTTTAATGGCAAAAAGCTGTGGGGACTGTTCCTGCTGGCAGCCACACACACAAGGGTGTTGTTCCTCTTTTTTCCCCTTTTCTGCAATCTCGCCTGATCAATGAATGGAGGCCTTTTGCTGAGGCTCTCTCTGCCACCATGCAACTCCACCCACAGCTTAATAAAAATTCCATGCTAATCAAATAACCTCTTGTCTTTGACTGGCCTGGAGTTCCCTGAGTGTCCCAAAGCCATTCTGCACGTCTGGAGAGAGTTGAGACCAGGCAGGCAGCGCTGAGGTAGCTGGGTGTGGGCTCTTCTCTCTACCCATAAACCAAAATTATGTGGACTGAAGACTCATGTTTCTGAAGGCCGTGAATCAGGACATTTAACTCATAAAGCAGCCAACATGCTTGGCTATGAGTAATAGGTTCCATCAGAATGCACAATGCAAGCCTTTTACTGGCCATGTTTCTGTACCTGAGTCTGGAGCCGGCCTTGCTTTACTGTTAGACTTATTTTCCAATAGTAGCCTGCTTTACGTTGTATGACGGTGACATGTGGCCTGCACCCTAACACTCAGCTCTTGGCTGGCCCATTGAGCACAGTATTCCAACCCTGTCGCCCTTATCTTCACCCCCTAAATAAATCGTGCTTGGAGAGAAGAGCGCCTTATCTGGATTGGCTGCCCCCCTCCCCAATGATTGTGCTCGAGGCAGGACTTTAAGATCCAATCTGAACAGACAGAATTCCTGACATTGTGATGTGAAAGCTTACTGACATTAAGGGTCTGAGCATTGTCCATATTTGCCACATCACTATTTTTGCATCAAATCATTTTTTTTTTAAATCCAACGATATGTCTGGATTGAACATGCTCACCTTAGTTTGGATTTTTTCCCCCCCATTTGGTCCTTCAATAGTCGAGTCTGTAATTATTTGGTAAATTAGAAAGGTTGATATGTTGGAACTTGTTTTGCGAGGGCTTTGCCTGTATTTGAGCTATTTAAAGGCCTTTTCTTTGTTCTGACTGGCACTTGGTGCATTGGCTTGTCTGTGTTTTGATCCCTCTTTCTTCTGCTATTTGGACTCTATATCTGTAATAAGAGAAGGCTAATTACAAGGAAACTGCGAGACTAGTAAACCAGATTTGTAGACGGCGTTTGACTGCGAATGCTGCATGTACATGCTCGGGTAGATGCTCTTATTTTTAAGTGATTTAGAATATCGGTCGACTAAGATGAAATTGTTAAATCAACAACACTGTAACTGGTACAGTTCATGTGGTACAAAATGAGCTGTGTGCTAGTTAATATATGCTGTGTTTTACCTATGAGGCAATTTACAGATGAGGAAATTCATTCAGTGTTCAATGAATGATGAGACCCTATAATGTGGGCCTATAAGAGGTTAACGCCTGCCACTACTTGCCACTCAAATTAGATTTTGTCCCACAACAATATCTATGCTGACTAATTAAATGAGGCGCTTATAACTTTCATTCAGTCGTTATAAGTAGTTAATGGTGCTGTTTGGCAAAGAAGCTATGGAATAAAAATAGCTCGTGCTAAACATTTTACTTGTTTATATAAATAGTTTTGTTCTTTCACCTCCAATTACTGTCCTGTTGCCACAGTCAGAATGTGGCATGTTTTAAGAGTTTAAGCATTCGAAAGGAAACTATCATATAGCAAAAACCTAGAGTCTACAGATGCTGGCCATGCAGAGCTTTTGTGCAGACACAGGGTCATTTTTCAGTCACAGCTGCCTAAGTTTGAGCCATGAGAATGATTTGTGGAACCATTTTACTGGCGTGCTTCCTAATTGCCTTGTGTAGTCAATCTGCTATGGCCCAACTTGAGTAACAGCCAGAGTACAGTCAATCCTTGTCTTGACTGTGTAGAGTGCCTGCCCTTGTTCTAGTGACCTTTGCCTTTTTAATGTTACAAACCTTACCTGCAGAGTGTTGTCAGCACTGATAATGCAGCTTAATTTGGCTCTAGACTTGAAGACAGAGCTGCACACTTTTGACAGTGTGAGATGATTGTCAGTATTTACACGACATTACTTTTACAAGGTGAACCCAGTACCTTTTTACTTGACATATAACTCAAAGATTTAGTCAAATAAAATGATTTAACCTCTGTAACTTATTCATTTAGTGGTTTTCTATGTTTATGGCTGTTAAGTAGCATACTGCGTACAATTTACTTATACTTAACATTAGTTGTGACCATTTCACCAAAGCGTCCTATAAGATTTTAGGCTGCTTTACTGTCGGCCATTGTTTTCAGGTTACTGTTTAGTCACCTGCTTCTGCTTTGTTTTTTCCCGTTGTACTATGTATTCAGTCAAAACAAGGAGTGTGCCGCTTGATGCCCTTTTAATGATAAAATGAAGGTTTAGCATATATAGCAACCAATTTATGACAATTGAGGCAGATATGTAATAATATATTGTGATATTGATGCCCAGCCTCGTTATTGCCAGATGGTAATAATTGCAGCTGCCAGGAGACACTGAATTGGAAACTCACACTGGAGTTGTGCATTTTGCAGCATCCTTGAATGCACCACCACTTTTTGCTAAATTGTCCCCGCTCACAGCTGCATTATATAAAAGTGACACTTTACTTTATTCCTTCAAGCATGCTAGGATTATCATCGCATGCTGCCTGGAAGCAACAAAAGCAGGTTTAAAAACTTGAACAGGAATCATTTAAACTATATGTAGTTAGTTTGCTAAAAATATGGAAATCTACTAGTTTGATTCTTTTTTTTTTGAGTTAAAAAAACAAAACATTTATTTGTGTGATCACGGTCATGCCTATTGGGAGAAAGGTTCAGGGCTGTCAGTTATAAACTGCTCTCCTCAGCTATGGGAACAACAATGGGACAACTGCATTCCCTCAACTGACTCATTATGTGCAGGAATGCATACTATTATGATGGAGTCTTTTAATAATGGTATGCTCTATCCTTTGATTCACCCATTGAACTTTACAGCCTACTACTTTTCTTTCATCCTATTTCTTAAGGGCAGCATCCCCAGTTAGTTTGTCCCACTTACAGAGGACTCTGCAACCCCTGTCCAGTGAAGATGGTTGAAATGAACTGAGTCTGTGTTTAATAAGATGGTTATTTGTTGGGGCGAGGTCAGAAATCCTGTGCAGAGCAGGCAGGACAGCAGAGTTTTGCATGAGAATCCATAGCGCGGTCTGTGGAAACACGTGAGTGCTCTCCACTGTTGCAATAACTCAATTATATTTTGACATGGAAGCATTTGTGACAGTGATTCTCGCTCACTGGGACCTCATAAGGAAATGGAATGCCCCTGTTTTGCCACCCCTGGGTTCACTGTCACTGCCATTTATCCAGTAGAGTTGTTAGATATGAAGTCTTTCTAGGTAAGTGGGATTTTCTGTCTGTAGATATTATGTACAGCGAGAGTATGCAAAAAAGAGTTTGGACCAAGAACTTAGTTAAAAAAAAAAATACACAAGTGAATCTTTCAGTGACACCAAATCGATAATCCCAGAGCAGATGGGGGAAACGTATTCTCTTACGTTTCATCAATTTCTATCTGACGGCCTGTACCTGAAGGTTTGCGGTGAGGAAGCAATGTGGTGTTTCACGTTTTGAATGGCTTCATTGGTTTGTATGATCTCATTTGTATTTGCATGGCAAACTGAAGGGCTGTCTGCACAATTGCTGACATGTGGAAAGCATATTGTCTTGAAGAGGTGGCAGAAAAGGAAGTGAGAAGTCGGGCGCGACTCAGGCCGGTCCACATGCCTTGCGCTGGCATGCAGAAAGGGATGATGTGGCTGAGTCTCCCATGGAAATTTTAACTCAGACTTTAATGTCTGGAAAAGAGCTTGTGTGTGGATTTCTCTCCCCTAAAGCTTAAAGAAATAATTGCCATATGTAATGTCAACCACTGGCTTCTGCATTTTGTATAACTATACTTTTTTTTTAAATTCTTTCATTTTTTTTTAACATGATTACCACATTTCATTAAAAGGGTGATGAGATGGTATTTCATATTATTGTTTTTAGTTATCCCAATAATATTTTGCCCTCCTAATGTTGATGCAGCATCAGCAGAAATAGGATAACAGAGTTCTGCAAGCTCTGGTTTGGTTTCTCAGCTATTTCTCCCAAGACCACATAATACAACATAGCCTGTGGACCGCTATCACCAAATGCTTTGTGCACTTGAGTAACTTTTATGGCTTTGCTCAGATTCTAATGGGGATAGATTGGAAGAGAATAGTTTTTTGTTCTATTTTAACAATACACATTCTCACTAACCTTTTTTTTTAGATTAGATTAAAATTGTAATACCCTCTTGCATGTTTGATTCAGGGCTATCCCTACAGAATGAGGATATCTCGGAGACGAGAGACTACATCCACATATATTTCATATTTAGACCCCTTGTGTGCATTTATCTGCTCTTGCGCGGCATTTTCTTTTCCGTTTTGTGCTGCACATTTTTATCATTTAAAGTCCCTTTTCCTTCAGTTTGCCTGGAAAGCACACAGAACCTCGTGAGCCCTTGGATATTTCAGCTGCAATAAGTGCGGTATGAGTGCTAATCTAGGAACGGTTTCACCTCTGGAAATGACTCTGAATTACTAGCTAAGAAACAGCTTTGTCTGTGATCCTGGACCATCAGCCTGATATTTGTCAGTGTAGCCTGGAGCTGATTTTGGGCTGAGCCATGTCTGTACTACTGTCTGCTCCGTCTGAGCGCAGAGTGGTCTGAGAGCTAAAGCTTTGGTAAATTATCCTCAACATTCATGATTACAAACCAGTCAGCAGCGGCTACATATGTTTCATATTTATATATTGAACTTCTGTGCGTGTTTTGTATAGTGTTTTAAACTAAATGCAGAGGACTTTTTATAACAGTGGCTTGATATTGCAGATATTGCAGATATATATATATATATACACACACACACACTGATACACTGATGTGTGAAACGATATAAAGTTGTCTACAGGTAGAGATGTTGTCATACCGTAGCTATCACTTCAATATCTCTGGGAGGCCTTTGTAGGTAGTCTTGGTAGGTACTTTATGGCAATAATTGAGTATCAGTTTCAGGTATTAAATATGCTGGAATAGCCACTTAATTCATAAATGGTTTCTCAATTGATTTACAAGAAAATCTTCTATAGCACTGTATCATAAAAAAATGCAAATCAAATATTAGGATTTTATCTATATCGCTCTCTCTTAACACCTCTGTATCTCTTGGTGCAGCCCCTCCTTCCATGAAGATAACTGACACCACAGCAGATGCAAATGCTGAGATTCAATCCTGCAACAGTTGCTGCTCACACACCCGGTGCTACACACTCTTACTGCTTCAGATTGCTAATTTGATGTTGTACGGTTTATGATTTAAATCTAATTAGTTCTATTTAGCAATTAAAGTCTTAGTTCTTTTTTTTTTTTATGCTACAGTGACGGCTACTGACTAAACCTGGTTCTTTTGTCACACTGGTGTCTCGGGAGAAGACTCAAAGCATGGCTGTCTTCAGATTTTTCTTTAGTTTTTTTCTTTCATTTGTTCTACTATTGGACTAGCCAGGCCCACATGCACCAGCCCTCCACTTCCTCCTCCTTTCCGTCATAGTGTCAGGCACTAGTGCTGATTGAAAATAAGGCTCACTTTGTGACTCTGTACTCGGGATGAATTTTTTTCCCTCCCTTCACTTTTAGTTGAGAACTTGTTTGGCCACATACCTAAAATAGCTCTCTGACGTGTACAGTCCTGTTAAGGAATGTTACTGTGGCTGTCCAGAGTTCTCTGCGGCAGGAAGTTATGCAAACGTGCATTGCTGAGCACAGCCTTGTGATTAGGGTCCTAAAGGACTCGGCTCTTCAGCTTTTTTTTTTTCCAGCGGGGGCTGACTGGATGGCCAACAAGGACCCCTTTTTTCTCCCAGCCTTTGGTCTGACTTGTGTAAATTCTCCTTCCTGAAAGTTTTTTTTTTTTTTTTTTTTTGCAGATGATGGCGCTCAGCTCAGCCATGTGTGTTGATCACAACCTACCCTCTCATTAATTTCCCACATTCTGTCTACGTTGCCTTTGTTCTTCCCACCAGCCATTCTTCACCTCCCATTTCTCCTTTCCAACCCCCTCCCATTTGCCCTTTACCCTGCTTCCACCCATCCCGCAGGGCGCTTGCTTGTTTTATGTCTCAAAGTGGGACGGGGGGTGGGGGTTATGGCCCTGACCTCCAGTCAGGTTACTTAAGAGGATTCCTCTCCTTGTCTGAGCTGCTCATTCACCATGTGTCATCATTGTTTTGCTCAGAGATGCAAAAAGAAATCCTCTGAATATTTAATGGACGTCATTCACAATACAGGAATGACGAGATTCTTGCGATGAACGCGTGTTCAGAGAATTATGTAGATTATGTCAACAAGTAGAATAAAGATTTTTTTTTTTGATTATTTTTTTATATGGGCAGATCAGCTGTAATATTTCTCTCATTCCTGAAGAAATAAACCAGCTTGATGACCCGTGGCAAAGTCTCAGAAGATGCTCAGTTTCCACATCTGGCTCACACCCGCCAGAGGGAATGCATAACAGTATGTCATGCTCAAGTGCTCGAGTGCCTGTCTTCATTCAGCCATTCTGGATTATGGAAGATTAGATTAAATCCCGCCAGTAGCACTTATTCTCATGCCTAGCCAGAGCCTATCTCGTTTGTCTTGTATGCTTGTAGCTCTTGGAAATAATTCAAATATTGTAGCGGTCACATCATAATTTGAAATGGGTATTTATGCACTGTCCTTTTTTGTCCTTTCTTAACCCTGTTAAAGTTAAGGTTAAGGTTTCTGTGGGTGTTGCAGCACACCGTTTATCTCACTCTACAGTTGTTGTCAGGGACCAACCTGTTGCCCTTGTCATCAATAAGTACTTGCATTAAGCAGATGCTCTTATCCACTTATCTTATACAGTGAACTAACTACAGGGACAGTCCCCCTGGAGCAACTCAGGGTTAAGTGCTTTGCTCAGGAGCACAATGGTGGCAGCGCCGGTAATGAACTCACCACCCTTCCGATGTACTATTTGTAAGCGCAACCACTAGACCACCATTAGTTTCTTCGGTTGCTTTTATTAGAAACTTTGTGGGTGGGACTTTCTGATATGTTTACATGGAACTCAAAGAAATCTGATAATCAATATACCTCCTATACATGATGAATACTAGCATACATGTACATATAATGATTACTGAATGCTATTTGTGAAGGCGCATGTAATGTTTACAAAGACAAACAGGCAATGGGAGATGAGTGCGACAGAAATCTTTTAACATTCAGACTGTAGTCAGGAGGCACGGAGGAGATTTTAGTTTCCCCTCCAGAGCCGAAGTTGAGACGCAGCTTCTTTCATTACCGAAAGAGAAAAGTCAGTTTCTTCGTCGCTCCAGCAGTGAACACTTTCGCAGCCGCCATTTCTTTGTGTTTCTGTTATGTCACTAGACTAAAGCCGTGCCTGCGCAGGTAGTCGGTGGGGGTGTAAATCACAAGTTTCATAATTTTTGATACAACAACTGAAAAAATATTATATCGCTTTCTATGGATGATATAATATTTGACAGGATTACAAAGTCTGCTACGATACCATTTCAATTTGATTCAAGCGCCTACAATTGATATATCATATGCCAATTAAACACAATCAATTACATTTATATCAAATCACAGAAAGCAACATGATTTGACAATTGTATTAATGGACTGTTCCAGACATTTAACAGAAAAACAATCTATTCTTTAATAAAAAAAAGAATAAAGAAAGACCTGTTGTTGGAGGTGTGTTCTGCTGGTGAGCAGCTAAACTAAAACCACAAATGACAAAAGTTGGTGCACCTAAACTGTGCCTGGGCTCCTGTTGTTGCGAACTTTGTGGCTAACCCCCTTCACTTTAGCCAGCAGGTGGCTCGCAAGTAAACTACACACACTGTGCTGCTACTCAGTCACACATACACTCTCTCTCTCTTTCTCTGTATTGACCGCACACTCTGCAACATATCGCCGCTGGCACCGTTCGCTAACGCCGATATGTATCGACTTTTCTTGCCGATAATGGATTGTTGATCATTTAATCAATATATCAATCCAGATCGATTGAGTGTTGCAACCCTAGTAGTCAGCGGCGCTCAGAAACCAGGATAAAGTGTATACATGCAACAGAATCCCGCTACTCAGTACTCCATCTGGCATATTCGGGTTTATCCAGGTTTTTGAAATCGGACACAAAAAAGGTGATTCTTCATGTTATATCCATGTAAACAAATGAATTGTAGAAAAGCAGTAGAACTCGCAGTGTCCATGTTTGCTTACTGGCTTCAAGGTTTCTCAGCAGCACGGCTCATAAACACACTTGTGTTCAGCAGCTGGCTCAGAGCCCCAGACATAATAACCTTTCAACTGTATGACTATCTGTAATATAACAACAGCGGAGCTTTTTTCTTTATTCCTTTATGCCCGCCTTGCATTTTTAAAGACTTTCTGCCAGCATTACAACAATGATTTTGTGAATATAAATGCACTTAAGTACTGTCCATGGCAGGCGACATGCAAGACATGTTTTGAGACGCCATTAAATAAACAGCTGCCCTCCTCCATCCGACAATGGATGTTATTAACCACTTTAAGAAACTGAATGTTTACAGTAGCACTGAAATCCAGCTATTTGTAATAAGCTAATGTAATCCAGGCTGAAAGCCCACTGCTAACATTAGGTTTTGCTTTTTTCATGTTGTGTGTAATGTCGCTGATGTGGGAGACACAGTAGCTTTGTTTGCCTGCGTGTTAACCCTTCTCCTCTCCCCGCAGGATGGCTTGGACGCACTGGTGTATGACCTTGACTTTCCTGCCCTGAGGAAAAACAAGAGCATTGACAACTTTCTGAGTAGATGTAAGTAGCTCACATCATGCTTTTCCCCTTACGTTCTCCTTGATCTCTTCCATGTCTTTCACTGAAACCATTTGTGTTCGAAGACCCTGTTACATATGGGTACAAGCCTAGGCTCAGAAAAGATGGCTGTTTTTGGGTCACAGCCTCTATGTAGGCTTGGATACAATAGGTGTCTGCTGCTTAGTGTCCCCAACAAAGGGGCTTTCATAAATGGATGGTGACCCACATGATGCCGATCGTGATGGCTTCTCTTTTTCACAGTGCCCTTTAGACTGGGGAACCCCATAACTAAAATGCCAATAAAAGATGGATAGTGAGGCTAAATGTATCTTTCCTTGACGGATCTAGTATAACGGCCCAATTCTTTGCTTTTAGATTTCTCGGAAATGGCAGCTATCATATTACAGTGTTTATCGCAGAACTTGTTCTCGTAAAGCCAACAGTGTCTGATGTAGGGGCAGAGCATCAGTGTTATTTATCGGGGTGTTTTTAACGGGTAGTGAGGGCTTTCATGGGGAAATGATTGCCGCTCTGTTTGCACTAAGTGTTGCATGTGGCCTTCCCTCACTAGGTCTGCAACAGCAATACATTAAACTAATCCAATAATTCTGTGTAAAATTAAATTGTCTTTAGTTAAGGTAGTCAATACATTAGTGGGGACAGCCTGTCTCCATAAGACATGGCTAAGAGTGTTATTTTTGGCCATGTAATGACTTCTCTTGCAGTTTTAACAGGGCTTTTTGTTTTTGCTTTTTATATATTAGTTTGAGGAAATCTAAAAGTCAGTGTTTCATATTTGATGATCAACCCAATCTACTGTAAACCCCTGGGCTAAATCTGCCATTAGGCATCTCTTCAATTACTCATGGTACAGTACTTTTGTGCATAGCAGCAACGTGTTGGCAATGCATTGATGGATGTGGACTAATGGACGAGCTGTCTTGTGAAAAACTGGTCCTCAGTAGCATGCATTGCCTAAAGGGCTCTTTCCTCCATGCATTGTGCTTTGCACCCAGATCACATCAGCTGATCGCTCTACTGTGTTTATGAAGGGAACTATTGGAAATAACCCTCCGCCGCCCCCACACGCATGCAAATACACACATTATATCGCCGTAACAGCAACGTAAAATCCTCTTTGTACCATTTCTAAACATGGTTTATGTGTCTTTTTGGTCCTCTGGGACTTCTCATGCTCCCAGGAACCTATGCTCACTGTGGAAATGACTCACTCGTAAATGTTCTTATGCTAATAACTCAGGCCTTGCTTCTTATTTTTAGATCAATTGAACTTGCCCCCACATCCCCCTTTTCCATGCGTTCCAGTGCCCCCCCCCTCCTCCCCATGACCAAATTTGGCTGAACATTGAATACTATCTTCCCAAGGGGAGCTTGCATTGTTGCATGAGGAAGAGACCTCATCTCTGTAAGCAACAAACGATCCCTGAACACCAGCTCTCAGCTGTGCAGAGGCGCTGTCAGCTTTTTCTCATCCGTTTGCCGTCGAGGCTGGATGTTGCTTTGAAAGTCAACCTCTGCTATATGTAGACATACCGTGACATCCAAATGATGTTGGGTAATAAAAAAAAACATGCTCTGGTAAAAAGGAGTGTTATCCTTCACGTTAATAGGTGGCTGAGAGAGCCACCTATTAACGTGAAGGATAAAACTCCTTTTTAACAGTCAATCTGACAACTGCAAAGGATTTGTCTATTTAATGTCTGTAAACACAACATTCAAAGTTGGCTCCTTCTTCCCTGGCTCAACGAGGGTTACGGTGCTCGCAAGTGCGTAAACACCAACCCTAAAGAAATGTTCGCTTGGCGCTCCACGTCGCTATATTTGTGATTATATAGGTTGTATTTTTTCATTAACCTCTTGTCTTTATTTGTGTTTCTTTTACTTTTTTTCAGATAAGGAAACCATTAGTAAAATTCGTGATCTACGCATGAAAGCGATAGACTACGAGGTGGTTAAAGTTATTGGGAGGGGAGCATTTGGAGAGGTGCAATTGGTAAGAATGCCATTTTCATTTTAGAAATAAAGCTGTCTATAAACTTTTAGAAAAGTTAATATAGTCAGTATTTTGTCTTGATGTATTATTCCATACGTGTTTAATGTAAAATGACGTACTTGAGTAACTTGATTGTCACCTCCGTATCTTCTCCAGGTAAGACACAAAGCCACATGCAAAGTATACGCCATGAAGCTGCTGAGCAAGTTTGAGATGATCAAGAGGTCGGACTCTGCATTCTTTTGGGAGGAGAGGGACATCATGGCTTTTGCCAACAGCTCATGGGTGGTGCAGGTATGACGCGGTAGAAACAAAGCATCTAAATCCTACTTAACCTAGTGTGGTATTATTTAATGCAGGCCCCTCCCCATTGTTTGAACTAATTCTTTCTTCTCTTTTCTTTTCTGCAGCTCTTTTTTGCATTCCAAGATGACCGCTACCTCTACATGGTGATGGAATACATGCCGGGTGGCGACTTGGTTAACTTGATGAGCAACTATGACGTCCCAGAGAAGTGGGCCCGCTTCTACACAGCTGAAGTGGTGCAGGCTTTGGACGGAATCCACTCCATGGGTTTTATCCACAGGTGAGAACAACTTCTTCCCCCTTGTCTCCTATTTATATTTGTTAGTTTTCAGATTGGCTGCAGTCAAACACATTGACTTGATTAATTTCTGATGGAAAAGGCTATGTCTTACATCTGTGAGACGGTTCTTCAAGGTCTGTTTTGGAATTCCCTATGGAACCTCGTCCAAACTAAACGTGTGAAATCATTTATCTTCGATGGTTCTTGACGGCTCTGAGATATGCAGTAGGATCTAGAAGGTGTTGTAGCAACCTCTGATCTAAGGGGTGCTTCGTAATCAGCAGGAAGCCAAGGGTCAGAGATACTGCTGCTGGCATAAATGCGAGTTACTTGCTAGTGTTCTAACTATTGGTGTCATGCTTTTCAAAACTGAGACTCGAAAGAAATACTTTCCAAACATAACATGTCATAGATCATGCGTGTGTATAATATCCAGCTTGTCTACCTGTATCTGAAAGCAGTTTTTGTACGAGTTGTAATGGCTGTTATTGTTTCATTTTTGCCGTGATCTCTTTAGCATTGATTTCTATGAGATTTAAATTGTCTATTAGAGTCGCTTCAGTTCAGCTCAGTCCTGTGAAGCATGCTGTAGGTCTATAATATATCTCGGAGTAGAAGGGTAATCAATCTCTGAGCTGGACAGCGGCACACTTTGTTTTTTTAAGGATTTAACGTCTATACACAACAGCCGTCAAAAATTGTTTTTTCAAATGCTTGCTAATATTATTCTACACTCTTAAGCTCTGTGCACAGCTGCGACGGTGGAAAATTCACACCATGACATTTGTATTAAATAGCTCCCCGCTATTTTCCCATTAGCTTGCAGGCAGTTGTCGTGTAGGGAGAATTGTAAAATAACATAAACTCCGCTCCCTCAGGTCCCAGAGTCCTTCATACCTCATTACATCTGACCTATCACTGCAGCACCGTCAGACACTTCTGATTACGAAAGCTATTTTTCCTAAGTGGCACCCTCGAGCAGCTCTCACTTTAAACTGTACACATAAACGCACGCAAAGTTTTCTTGTCGTATGCTTGAGTTTGACGTGTTGTCATGTGTGTTTTATCGCTGTATTTTTACCTCCTCAGGGACGTGAAGCCTGATAACATGCTGCTAGACAAAGCAGGCCACTTAAAACTGGCAGACTTTGGGACCTGCATGAAAATGAACAAGGTATCACACTCAATTCCCGTCACCATAATGAATATTATCACACCACATGCATTATAAATATTAGAAGTATTAGATTTGAAGTTTGGCTGTCTATGAAAAATACTCTTAAGTTTTTGATAAACAATTATTTTTGGTAGATTCATTATTACAATAAAAAAACAAACAAATTCCTCTTCAGGATGGTATGGTACGATGCGACACAGCAGTGGGAACTCCAGACTACATTTCGCCCGAGGTACTGAAATCTCAAGGAGGAGATGGATATTATGGCAGAGAGTGTGACTGGTGGTCGGTGGGCGTGTTCCTGTACGAAATGCTAGTTGGTGAGTTTTTGATTTAAAGTATTTCCTGTAAAGGTCAAATTCAATGTTATTATATGTCATACTTCTTATTAATAGTATGAAATGTAGGTTCAAAAACAACATAAACCCTAGAGCATTTCTAACCTTCTCTCCATTATAAAACACCACAATGAGAATGTATATACTTTTCATTTTCAGTGTTTATGTTTGTTCTTGCACATCAGTAACCCAGAGCTCTTGTTTGAATGTTGTTGTTTTTTGTGCACAGGCGACACTCCTTTCTATGCAGACTCCCTGGTGGGGACCTACAGCAAAATCATGAACCACAAGAATGCCCTGACCTTCCCCGATGACAGTGAAATCTCCAATGACGCCAAGAATCTCATCTGTGCTTTCCTGACTGACAGGTTAGATAGTGGCATACTGAGCACTGGAAGTGCCACTTGAAGAGGGTTCCTTTTTTTTATCGTTTTACCCCTTTTCTTGTTTAAGCATGTTTGTTGCCCTCAGTGGAAGTAATCTTGATTGACACGTACATAATAACACAGAAGATTTGCTTCTTTGCAAAGATCTATTTAAGAACTGCTCCTATTGGTATTATGATAAACATGCACATCGCTGTTGAAAATGATCAAGCATCGAACTTAAGTATGTCCCTTCCTGACCCCCCACAGGGATGTTCGACTCGGTCGTAATGGTGTAGATGAAATCAAGAGGCATCCTTTCTTCAAGAATGACCAGTGGACATGGGACAACATCAGAGATAGTAAGAGCATTTTCACACCTCCTGTTTCATTTGGCAGTCTGCTCATTGTTACTGCAATCATGTAGCCAGCGAGCATGTTTTCCATTTGACCTACTACGGACAGTTGGAGGAAATCCTTGTAGACGAGCCATTCATTCAGTATCCTTTCCAAGACCAAACGTGATTCCTGCTCGGAGGAATAATTGGCAGCACTGCATGTTTTTTGTTTTGTTTTTGGAGGCCAACAATGGGGACGCAGTCCATCGCAAGTGTTAATGCGCCGGGATTGTCACTGGAGCAGAAAAAGATTAGAGATGTAGGGCTAAATCCAGGAGCTATAGTCAGTTCTTTAGTGGCTTTTATATTTAATACTTACGCCAGGCTGAAGTCAGCACTTTGCCGTTGGCCTCCCCCCCTGTCGTTCCACTGGCTGACCAGCTCTGCTCGCTGGCTGCTTTCCCTGGTTTTAAAAGAGATCTGTGATCCACAAAAACTCTGCAGTGAAAAGTAAAACACTTGTTTCTGTGTCTCTGATCTATCGGGAAGGGAATTAACTTCAAAATGCACTTATGCCCCATTAAAAAAAAAGATTAATTGAAAATAATAAAGGCAGAAGAAATAGTCAAAAAAATTCTGTTTAAAGTGATTTAGGTTAACTGAATTTCTTTCAAGGCCTAAAGAGCATGTACAGTAAATTACATGTATATTCGCATGTATTATTAATGATGAAGAATGAGCGTTTTTGGTTAACATATCTTAATTAAATGATATTTTTTACTGCTGTGTTTACTGATCTAAACAAAACGGCGTCACAGAAAATGATTAACTTACAATAGATTGACTTTTTTCCTCTTGTGTTAGTCACTGTATTCAAAGACTTGCCAATCATTTTGAAAGTGTCTTCTGAAACCCGTCTTTTACATTTTGGTTGTGTCGTGGACTGTGCCTTTTGTAGCCCACACTGACTACTTATCTGTAATGAATTGGGGTCGCCCTGTTTTATATTCTGTATCATCATAAATATTCCATCTTTCCCTGTGTAGCGGCTGCCCCAGTAGTGCCTGAACTGAGCAGTGACGTTGACACCAGTAACTTTGACGACATCGAGGAGGATCGGGGAGAGGAGGAGACCTTCCCCATACCAAAGGCCTTTGTGGGGAACCAGCTCCCCTTCGTAGGCTTCACTTACTACAGCAGTCAGCAGTAAGTGTGCCAGACATGTTTATAATCAATGTGCAGCTTTGTTTTGTAACACTAAATTGCCCACATAAGTGTGTTTGTGTGTGTGTGTGTGTGTGTGTGTGTGTGTGTGTGTGTGTGTGTGTGTGTGTGTGTGTGTGTGTGTGAATGTGTATCAATAATGAAACTTGCTGTGTGTTTCCAGCCTCTTGCGCAGCTCCACAGCCACCACAAAGGCCACTGACAAACGAAGCAGCCTCACAAAAGAAGACAAGAGTCACGTAAGTAGAAGACCGCAGTTCTTTTTGTAGTTTTGAGATGTAGAATATCTGCCAATTTCTTTCATTTCCCTTAATTTATGTATCTGCAATGTTTTCTATGAAGATCTAAGATTGTTTGTTGTTTCTTTAGCTGGAGAACCTGCAGAAGAGGATCTACCAGCTGGAGGAGCAGCTCCACAGTGAGATGCAGCTGAAGGATGAGTTGGAGCAGAAATGCAGGTACGGAACAGGACTTATATTCTTAAAGAAAAATGTAGCTGCTTACATGTTCTCATAGGTCTCATAGACGGGTCGATGGACACACATTGTGATATTTGTAAGTGCAAGAAGTGCCATAGATGAGTTATTATGACACGGTGCCAATGTGTTCTTCGCCCAGAGAGCAAATCAGACCTTTTTGTACACAAGAATGTTCATGATTCTTTTTATTTAAGAGGTATTCAATATATTTTCTTCTAATTTTGTTCTCCCCAGGACTTCAAACGCCAAGATCGACAAGATCATAAAAGAACTGGATGAAGAGGTTAAATGCAAACTCTTTTTCTTTTCTCCTTCTCAACACTCTTCTTATGGATACATTTGTGACATTTGCCGCTTTTTAATTGCAATTACATCCACGAAAAGACGCATCTACAGCTTTTTTGTTTTTGGTGATACATTCAAAAAGTGTGACGATAGGATCAAACGATGAACTTGAAATAAATGGCTGTTTTTAAAAATCAGGGGCTAGATTAAAGATTGAGTTCTTGCGACATCATTACTGCTCTGTCCCTCGCCACAGGCAAACCAGAGGAAGACTGTGGAGGCCAGCGTGTCTCTGATGGAGATGGACAAGATCATGATGCAGCACAGATTCACAGAGTACCAAAGAAAATCTGACCAGGAGGCAGAGAGGAGGCGCAATTTGGAGAATGAGGGTAAAGATGATGAGGTGCTGCTGAAGTATGGTTCAGACCCTGCAATTAAAGTATAATTGTAGAGTGACGCGCGGAAGCAGTCGGTACTCGAACATAGTTTTGCTGCATGTTAATGCACTCAGTACACGTCCGTCTGACTTTCCCATTAATTTGGAGGCAGCAGTAAGTGGATTGACGAGCAATAAGCTGTTACAGTTAAAGACTGCTGTGCATATCATGTTGCGTGATAAAAATGAAGCCCCGTCTAATACATTTCCTGTCTGGTTTTTTTTTTTCTAGTGTCGACTTTAAAGGAGCAACTTGAAGATATGAGAAAGATCAGCCAGAACTCTCAGGCCTCAAATGACAAGATTGTACAGCTGCAGAATCAGGTATATGGTACACACACACACACACACACACACACACACACACACACACACACTCTCAGTCGGACGAGTGGAGGACAATGCATTAAACGTTATGTTTCCTTCCTGGTCCTCTCTTGTTTCGATTGGCAGATGGAAGAGGCCAACGACCTCCTGCGTGCGGAGTCGGACACAGCAGCGAGACTGAGGAAGAGCCACACGGAGATGGCCAAGTCAATGAGCCAGTTGGAGAGCTTGAACCGCGAGCTGCAGGAGAGGAGCCGTGCCGTGGACGGGGAGAAGTCCCAGCTGGAGAAGGAGCTCCTGCTACTTCAGAGCAACCTAGACTCGGAGAGGAGGAACTACAGCCAAGGCTCTGAGGAGATCATGGAGCTGCAAGGTGACTAGTGATGACACCGACTAATACAAATCCAGCACGGCAATCCATAAATCTGGTTTGATGTTTATCACATGAGAGTTAAAGGCTTACTTTAAAGACAAAGACCGGGCGTATTAGGTTCCCAAGAGCTACGGCCTTAGAGAAAAGAACTGGTAGGGTTGGGTATTGTTTCTGCTTATCGATTCTTTGAGGGGTTTATAAGAGGTCTCTTGCTTATTTCACACCTTTTACACACATTTTAATTCACCATAAGGTTTATGGAACCTGTAAATGATATGCTTACACTTACATTTGGATGCTGTTATTTAATAATATGATTTAATATAAATCAGTTTGTTCTGATTGGTGCAATTTGAGATGTTACAGTTTCCCCCGGTCTCCCCCGGCCAACTGCCCGATCAGCAGAACCGAAGTTCGCTCTTTTATTGGGTACCCGGTGCCTAGCATTTCTGGATCCCAACCCTCAGAACAGGGCAGAATTTGAATATATTAAAGCATCTCCGTGCGGTTCCTGATAACTTTTTGTTTTTAGACTTGTAATCTCTTATTCAGACATTTGAGACAGCTGCAGAAATGCCACATCATTGAATCTATCCCTCACTCTCCCACTGATGTGTGAGACGTGCCCAAGTCTCTGATTTAACCGTCAGCCGGTCATCTTTTAATGGGAACAAGCTTCTGAAAGTCATAGAATGTGTGGGGGGGGGGGCGAGGGGCTGCGATGGAGAGACATTAAAGTCGCTTTGTGAAAGTCAGAACAGTAAAGAACAAGAATAAGACGTTTTTATGTGCCAAAAGTTCTAGATATTGAAATGCATGAAATATCTGAATGGCTGTAATAAAAAAAAAAAGGGTTTTGCAATAAAACTGCCAGCTTTCATATCATAAATGCCATGAACGTGACAAGTTGTCTTTTTTTTATGATCTGTTCTCAGCGAGGATGTCAGGGCTGCAAGAGGACAACAAAAACTTGAAGCACAGCCTCTCCAAAGTGGAGTCGGAACGCAAACAGGCCCAGGAGAGGAGCAATACCCTGGAGAAGGTATACGCAGGAAGTAATCGTAGAAATATTTGTGCTAATGCGTTTTTAGCTTCCACCCTGTACAACTTCGGAGCTGTGGTTATTTTGTGCATTTCTAACTGGATGACGGAGCAGCGTTTGTGTTCAGCTTGCCTTTTAATGTTGTTCGCCTGGTCATTCTCCATCTCCGCAGGAAAAGAACAACCTGGAGATAGACCTGAACTACAAACTGAAGACCTTGCAGCAGCGCCTTGAACAGGAACAGACTGAGCACCGGGTGACGCGGGCACAGCTCACTGACAAATATGAGTCTATTGAAGAAGCCAAATCAGCTGCCATGAATGGTATGCCGGTCCTTTGTCGGAGCATGCCCTGCTTCTCTGTTTATCTCTCTGCTTCCCCCTGCTTCTTCTTTTTTTTTTTTTTTATTACTTTACTTGAATCCTACTTTAACTTCTCTGTCTCCTAATGTTTATTACCTCTCCAACTTTATTTTAATTAACTCTTTTCTGACCTCATCTTCCTCTTTTCCTGTCTGACTCACCCGCAGGGGATGTTTGGGTGGGAGGAATTCAAGGAGTGTAAGCCTGTCAGCATGTCAGGACAGCGGCTAATTGCATAATAAAGCAGGACTCTAAAGTTTTTAGCTATAGACTGATAATCTGTTGGTGATTTCTTGCCTTTCGCCTTGTACACGCTGTGAGAGGCAGATTTCTTCCACGATTGTTCTCTTGCTAATAATTGAGGCTCATTATTGTCAATTGTTACAGATTTTCATCAAACGGTTGAAAGATTTTCTTTTAAATCTGTTTTTTTTTTTACCTCTTTGCATTAACACTCCTGTTTCCAGCTCCAAACACACTGTAGTTTACAAAAAACAAATCCCCTTTGAGCAAAAACAGCCTTTTAATAGAAAATGAAGAGTGAAGTAGTGAGAACCTTCATTAGCTGCTGAAAATCAGATTTTGTGTTAATCCAGTTCTGTCACATTTATTCTCCTGACACTCGGACATGGATAAATGATCACGCTTCATTCCTCCATCTAGTTATTGAAAATGGAAGGAAACGTTCAGCATTTATACATATAGGACAGAGTCAGCGTTACCAAGTTGATATTGTCAGTTGGCAGTAGAACAAAGAATTGACCGTTTTCCTGTCGCTGTCCTTCTCCAGCTGTTAAGCAGAAGATGTCTGAGGAGAATGGCTCGAGGATGCGAGCGGAGAGCCGCGTCGTGGAGGTTGAGAAGCAGTGCTCCATGTTAGAGTTTGACCTCAAGCAGTCCGTGCAGAAGATGGAGCAGCTGATGAAGCAAAAAGAAAGGCTGGAAGATGAGGTAAGTGATCCCTCTCACTCTGGCAGTCCTCCTTTTTTTTTTTTTTTATATTCAGCTGTGTGATTAACCAGCGATACCTCGCCTCTTTTATGTCGTCCTTCCCCCCCCCAGGTGAAGAATCTGCGGATACAGGGAGAACAGGAGTCGAGCAAACGTGTCCAGGCTCAGAACGACCTGAAGATCCGCACGCAGGAGGTGGACCGTCTGAGGTGTTCGGAGAAGCAGGTCAAACAGGAGATCAACACGACACTAGAGAGTAAACGCTCGCTGGAGTTCCAGCTGGTACAGCTGACTAAGTGAGTGGTCTTCCTGCACTATCATTTTAAAATCCATTGTGATTGGAAAAAACTGATAACTTGTGGGGGGGGTTCTTCTTTCATGAAAATGTTCATAGGTTGTCCATTGACAACATTAGATACGTCTCTATGTAAGGTGAATAAAATAAACCGAATATGAAGGATGATGACTAGAATAAAGACTATCCACCATTGTGCCAGTTGATATTCTTCTGAAATGAACCGGCAGTAGCTCCAGCTCGAGTTTTCTGTTGTTGCCAGTAATGCTCTTTGGAAGTCAAGGCGTAAATTGCCCTACAATTGCTTACTATTTACAAATAAGTGCTATTATTCCAGCTTAGAGTGTGACTGTGCCAAATATGTTCTGCCACAGTGTTTACATCAAAGGATTAGGCTTTAGAGTCCAGCTCCCTCCACACACCATCGCTAATCTTCTGGCTAGCTCCACAGACAGTGCAGCTGGGGCTAGTTACTTAAATACAGCCGCAGACTTGGAGGCTGGCTAAAGATTGTTGTTTAGATTGCGCTCAAACTTGTGAGTAAATAGAATGAATGATAACACGGCACTGAACGTGTTTGGCCGATGTGTTCACAGACAATACAGAGGCAACGAGGGACAGATGAGGGAACTTCAGGACCAGCTTGAGGCCGAACAGTATTTTTCTGTAAGTATAAGTCTCGGGTCCCCGATCTCCGCGTCTTCTTTTTGTTAAATTTGAAAGGCACAGGCTAATCTGTATTTCCTCCCTCAGACGCTTTACAAAACTCAGGTCAAGGAACTAAAAGAGGAGATAGAAGAAAGGAACCGGCAGGTACAAGACGCTCATAAAAAGGTGCAGGAGTTGTGCAGTGAAAGGTAAGAGACTCATTTATTCCCAGAAGGCCTCAAGGCAGTCACCTTTATTAACGTAACCACATAAATATCAACCAATGATTGTCTGTCCTTTTTTTTTATTGTAGTCTTGTGAGATCAAACCTCTGGAGAGACGAGGTTATTTGGGATTTCTTTTAAGTTATGAAATTTGTTTTTCTCCTCGACAAAGGGACTCCCTGTCTGCCCAGCTGGATCTGACCGTGACCAAGGCCGAGTCAGAGCAGCTTGCCCGGGCGCTGCAGGAGGAGCAGTACTTTGAGCTCATCCAGGAGAACAAGAAGTCGATGAGTAGACATAAGCAGGAGATCGGGGAAAAGGAGTCTACTATTACACGGGTAAGCAAATCCAACAGCGTTGTATTATTTCCCTCCACAATGCGAATTATGTTGTACATTTAGATGCAACGTCATTTATTGTAAAGTGATAATATTGACATTTCTCTGCAGCTTGAGGAATCCAATAATACTCTGACCAAAGATGTGGAGAACCTCAGCAAAGAGAAGACTGAGATAAATGAGAAGCTGAGGACTCAGAACGAAGGTACTGCGCTTTGCTTCGTTGACCGCCGCGTGTCTTCGCTGCATTATGAATACGTTGTTGAACAAGAGTTTCTTTTTCTTCACAGAGTATGAAGCTCAGAAGGAAGAGATTTCAAATACAATCAAGGCCAACTATGAGAAGGTCCTCTACACAGAGCGCACACTGAAGACTCAGGTAAAGATGCCTTTTTTTACATTTTTAGTCGGAAGGCGTTTGTAAACACTAGTGATGCAAGCGGAGAATGGTGGCTGATGCTTTCCAAATATTTACCCACTTCAATATATCAGGCGGTTAACAAGCTGGCAGAAATCATGAACCGCAAGGACATGAAGCTGGACCAGAAGAAGAAGGGCAGTACTGCTGACCTGCGGAAGAAGGAGAAGGAGAACCGCAAGCTTCAGCTGGAACTGAACCAGGAGAAGGAGAAGTTTAACCACATGGCCATCAAGTACCAGAAGGAGTTGAGCGAGATTCACGGGGTAAGTGTAAAGATTCTCAGGATACTAAGAGTCTTAGTCTTAGTTTGTTTGTTTGTTTTAAACCAAAATCTCATGGCTTTGCTACCAACAGCAACTGGCAGAGGAATGCACGTATCGCAACGAGCTGCAAATGCAGCTGGACAGCAAGGAGAGCAACATCGAGCAGCTTCGGGCGAAAGTGAGTGACCTGCAGCAGCCCATGGATAACTCCAGCGTCACCAGCTTGCAGACTGACGAGACGGACAGCAACATCGCAGGTAGGGTCACCACAGGGCTCAACTGGACAATGCTGCTGCCGCTTTTACGACACATAAGAAACTCGAGTCCCCAATGCGCGGGAGTCCTCTGCGACGTTTAGCTCTGAAATAAAGTTTGCAAATCAAATTTTTAAGAGCATCTGAATAGTGTTGAATCGCATAGAAAGACATAAAGTTGTAGATGTTGTTTGTTTAAATACGTTCCACCTTGTGGATTCAAAAAGTAACCGACTTTGTGAGCCGTGCTATTAGCCTCTCGATGCCAGTAGAAATAAAGCAACAGAGGCCCTCTTGTTTTTTAAATATATTAAAAAAACAAACATGTTTTAGAAGGAAAGATAGGTTGGGTTGATAATTCACTGTTTCTGTGTAGGAACATG